>NC_142939.1:58779289-58914289 GCF_046866305.1 Octopus bimaculoides | reverse complement strand
TGCTCCTCGATCTAAAATTGATGGAAGGCTCATGGCTCGGGCTCACAATTACAAGGTAGTGAGTTCCATTCTCGGACTGGTGGTAGTGGTGGTGGTGGTGGTGGTGGTAATGATGACGGTGATGATGATAACAATGACGACTGTGATGACAATAACAATGGCACCAGCAACAGTGATCTTCGCATGCCTAAATGCCTAAATTGCGAAGAATCTCTTGGAACACGAGGCAGACATAAAAAAAAAATTTTTAATTAATGAAATGGGTTCAGTTACAATTAACTTTTGTTTTTAATTTCTGTTGAAACACTTGTAGATTGTTTTTGTTTTTTTTTTAATTGAAACGATCTCTACACTTAGACTTTTTGTGTTTGCAAACACATAATAGAAAGTTGCTGAATTCTTGTTTTACTGTAAAAGAAAAAAAAAATTACTTCATAATAATAACTGAACAGAAATCTTTCTCTCTAATGTTTTTTTGTACAGTATATCCTCTTAGTTTTATACCATCAATTCTCTCCAATTCATTGACAACATGCATCACAATTAGAATAGCTCTAGGAAAAGACTAGCTATTAAAATACGTTGCCAGTGATTATAGACTTAAAAAGATTAAGGCCCGTTTCAAACAGGGTTTACTATGAGAACAGCAATAACATACTCCTTCCATTGTAGGCATTGTACTGCGTTGCTAGCAGCTGCAGGCTTGGATTTGTTCAGCTGAGTGGCATTCAATACGTTTTTTAAATGCATATTGATTTCTTCAGACTGCCATTGAAATTAGTAAACATAAACTTCAGAAAATGACATAACTATGGAGGAGTTTTTAGTCGTTGGAGCAGAAGAACAGATGTGGCTGTGTGGTTAAGAAGTTTGCTTCCCAATCATGTGCTCTCGAGTTCAGTCCTACTGTGCAGCACTCTTCTGGTATAGTAGAAGACTCAGCTTTGTTTTTTTTGTTTTTTTTTTCAGGTCTGGTACTTATTTTATCGATCTCTTTTCTTGATCTGTATTTTTAGAAGGATGTAAACAAACCAACACCAGTTGCCAAGTAGTAGTGGTGGGAGACAAGCACAAAGACACATACACACACACATACATAGATACATACATACATACATACATACATACACACATACATACATACATGCATACATACATACATACATATATATATACATATATACATACATACATGCATATATACATACATATGTGCATACATACATACATACATACATAATACATACATATATACATACTTACATACATATGTGCATACATACATACATGCATACATACATACATACATACATACATACATACATACATACGTACATACATATGTACATACATAGTGTAGTTAGAAAAATGCAAACCTCAATGGACCATTGATAAGGAGTCTGCTAATCCAGTACCAAAGATACATTTTCAGTTTCATTCCCATTATTATTGCAACAACATGATGTGTATCAACCCATCTGGGGCAAAGTATGGCTGAACTTGGGATCTTGGGGAGAGAATGCAAATCCCTAATTCATACACTACAAATGATTACAGTATGTGGGGCTATAAAAATCTGCAAGACTGTCATAAGATTTAAAGGGTGATGGTTAAAAGAAGATACTTTCCTTCACAACCTTGCTACCAAGTAAGTGGCCGGTCAAAATTTATTCTGAAATTAAAGAGAGAAAGTGAAGAAATACATATATACATGCAAATATATACCATGGGCTTCTGCACAGTTTCCATCAACCAGATTCACTCCCAAGGCATTGGTTGGCTCAGTGCTGTGGTAGAAGACACTTGCACAAGGTGCCACACAGCTCAACTAAGCCCAAAACCACATGGTTACAAAGTAAACTCATTATACACACAGCCATGTCTATGCAAAAAAATACACCAAACAAGCAAAAAGCAAAAACATTAACAATGATAATAATCACAGCTAAAACAACTTTCACCATATCACTGCTCAATCAGGTCTGACCTAGGGTTAAATTACGATAGCAGTAACTTAAATATATACCTATATATGAGTTAATACAGATGACTTATGCCACCATTGAAATAATTATAGAGAAATAATGAAATAATAAAGTAGTCAGTTCCACAAGCTGGTTTCTCACGAAGTAATGAGTTAAACATCTGCTCCAGATATTTCAAGACATTCTATTCTGTATTGGCTCAGATAATGAAGAAGCAGGCGGCAATAGGTACCAAAACTTCTAAGAAAAATTACTTGAGCGATGATTGATTTTATTGTCACTGAACATCCTTCCTTCATTGATTGATCAATGAGATAAATATTAATTATACACTACAGTTGACTCATGTACGCATCATAGACTCAAACACATATACATATATTCATGTGTGTGTGTGGCATATTTATCCATATGTACATATATATGTACATATGTACATATATGTCCATATGTACATATGTACATATATGTACATATATATGTGTGTGTGTGTATATATATATATATATGTATATATATATATATATATATATATATATATATATATGTGTGTGTGTGTGTGTGTGTGTGTGTGTGAGAGAGTGTGTGTGTGTGTGTGTATATATATATATGTGTGTGTGTCTGTGTGTGCATGTGTGTGTATGTGTATACGTATGTGAATGCATAGAAAAAACTATATGTGTTTGTGTGTATATGGACTGGAGAAATGTGTGCTCCAGGAATTGAAACATCATCATTATCATCATCATTTAATGTCCATTGTTCATGCTGGCATGGGTTGGACAGTTTGACCAGAACTGGCAAGCCAGGAAGATGCACCAGACTCCAGTCTGATTTGGCATGGTTTCTACAACTAGATGCCCTTCCTAAAACCAACCACTTTACAGAGTGTGCTGGGTGATATAAATATATGTATGTATGTATGTATGTATGTATGTATGTATAATATATGGTGTCATGAGAAAAATGCACCCAGTACACTCTGTAATTGGAGTTGAGAAGAGCACCCAACAATAGAAACCAACCCCAAAATAAAACCTTCTCACAAGATGTGAACCTCCAATCCATTTGGAAACACATTAATGATTATTCAATCCAAGCTGGATGTCCTTCCTAACACCAACCATCCCAAGAGTGTAGTGGGTACTTTTTATGTGCCACCAGCATGAGGGCCAGTCAGAGGGCACTGGCATCGACCACGTTCAAATGGTGCTTTTTACGTGCCACCAACATAGGAGTCAGTCAGGCGGCACTGGCAATGCCAACCACTCCGAGAGTGTAGTGGGTGCTTTTTATGTACCACCAGCATGAGGAACCATGTGGTTGGTAAGCAAGCTAATTACTACACAGCCACTCCTGCGCCTATATATATATATATATATATATATACATACACATAAAAATTGACAACTTTACTAAATATCAATAGAATTTATAAACTTCGAGAAAGCATTTACTAATTTAACTAATTCTTTTTGGGAATAATACATTTAGTACCAAATAAAGTTATAAATAATATCATGTAAATATTGACTTAAAGAACACTGTTCAATAGGCAGTCTTAGACTTTTTCTATCCAAAGGGTACTTTTACCCAATATTTGTATGCTATTGTAGCATTATGTACTTTGAGATACATTATTCCAAAGAAGAATTATTTTTATAAAAGGTTTTTCTTTATATTTCTTAGTCTGTTATGCATAGTCTGGAACTACAGTGTTTCTGACGTTTCAAGACTTTCTTGGCCTCATCATCCTGAAGTAAATGATAGTTGTGGTGGATTGTTAGTGCATTTTGCAGAAGACAGCAAAAGATTATAGGAATAATGTTATAACTAATAAAATCATCATTGCCAGATTCAAAATGGTTTAACAGTTAATTTTCTTGGTTTACTTTATGTGTGATGTATCTGTGTGTTGAATTTCAGAATAACATTACAGCAAATTTATTTTACCAAGATCAAAGTAGGGAACAGAAGATAACTCCACAAAAATTACAGCTGTTTAGGAACTCCATTGGATAATTATATAGACCATCTTTTTCATTGCAGAAATCAATATTTTTATAAGTAACTACTTCTCCAGCAAATATTTGATAATTTCCTCATTTAAAGAATCAATAATAATACTGGTAGGGGTGTAGTATTTCTCAATCTGTGAAGTTTGCAGGATCAAACAGGCTGCCAAAAAAGCTTGATTTATTTTTCTTTTATGCTCATTTAATGCCACCTCAACATTATTTGGAACCTCGATCTTGCTAGTAGAGTCCTGTTGTTCACCACTCTCACCAACATGAATTTAAAAAAGAAAAAAGTAACCTAATCACAGATCTCTTGATTCTGCAGTTACATATTTATAATTTTTTTTTCTATGAGAAAACCTAGATACCCTCCACCAAAAATAACTTCCAGTAAGCATGATTGTCCATTGCAGTGGGAGAATAGGTGACAACTGTAGAGGTTGGGATAGATAAGGGTTGGAGTGCGTCCAATGGTACATATGAGTTGGGGGATATATATTTTTATATATGAACACACACACACACACACACACACACACACACACACACACACACACATCTTTTATCTTTTACTTCTTTCAGTTATTGGACTGTGGCAATGCAGGGATACCACCTTGAAGAATGTTTAGTTGAATGAATCGACCCCATTTTTTTAAAGCCTGGTACTTATTCAATCAGTCTCTTTTGCCAAACCACTAAGTTACAGGAGCATAAACACACCAACACTAGTTGTCAAGCAGTGGTAGAAAAAAAAAACATATGCACAAAGCCACACAAACACACACACTCACACGCACACACATACACACACGCACACACATACACACACAATTTTATATGCAATAGGCTTCTTTCTGTTTCCGTCTACCAAATCCACTCACGAGGCTTTGGTTGGTCCAAGGCTGCAGCAGAAGACACTGAGGTGCCATGTAGTAGGATTGAACTTGCAAGCTTCTTATCACATGCCTGTGGTTTTGTATATCATCATCATCATCATCGTTTAATGTCCATTTTCCATGCTGGAATGTGTTGGATGGCTTGACTGGGGATTGGCAAGCCATTAGGCTGCACCAGCCTCCAGTCTTATCTGTCAAGGTTTCTGCAGCTGGATGCTCTTCCTAATGCCAACCACTCAAAGAGTCTAATGGGTGCTTGTTACATGCCACTGGCACAGGAGCCAGTCAGAGGACACTGGCATCGACCACATTTGGATGGTGCTTTTTACATGCCACTGGCACAGGAGCCAGTCTGGGGGCACTGGCATCAACCATGCTTGAATGGTGCTTTTTACGTGCCACTGGCACAAGAGCCAGTCAGGGGGCACTGGCATCAGTCAGACAGCACTGGCATCTTGGCACTGCTTTCACCTATTTCAGTTTTTGGACTGTGGCCATGCTGGGGTACCACCTTGAAGAGTTCAGTCAAACTAATTGACCCCAGGGCTTATTTTTTAAGTCTCATACTCATCTTATCAGTCTTTTTTGCCAAACCGATAAGTTACAGGGGTGTAAACACAATACCAGTTATCAAATGTTGGTGGGGTGGGAGGACAAACATTAACACAGATACAACCAACTGCTGACCTTCCTCAAAGGTCATTGGGTAATTGGCATAGATTTACAATCAACCCACAACAATTACTGTCCTTCTCATGTGCTGCTTCCCCTCCCTCACTCTCTTTTACCACAACTATAATAGATGCAGTTCCTTTGAACAAACAAGCTACATACAACTTCCACCAAAATTTACCCAATTCAACACCACACCTTCTGTTTCTCACTCCTACTTTGTCACACTTCTTGAGATTCTACACTAAATACTACTGTTGTATTCCTCTCGGGAGACTCGCAGAGAAAAGACAAGTTGTACAATTTAGTTATTACATTTATTTTAAAATTACATACAAAGAACGCACTCACCGAATGTTCGTCATTAATAAACAAGAATCATGTCCTCGCCATATATATCAATAACATTTTACTACTACAGTCATTCAAAACAACAACGAAAACAGGGAACTCAGACGAACCACATTGACACACGGGACCTCATATGTACAACAAATCTAACAGTCTATATAACAACTACTATACTTTTTTGTTTCTATCTGAAACAAAGGCCTTTTGGACCATCCCCACTGACCAACTTTTTTCTCTTTTTCTCCACAGGTTTCAATCTCAAAGAATTTTAAACAGAACCACACCAACATCAACAAGCAGTATATTAATAGACTCATTAGAGCATTGGCTAAAATGGTCTTACAGTATTGAAATTTTCAACGTTTTGGATAGAATTCAAGAACCATTAGATTTAACTGCCAAACATCTTTATAGTTATGTTGCTCATTTATTTTGCTAGTCTCAACTCTCAATATTTTTTTTTTTATTTTCTTGACCACCAGCTTCACTATTGACCATTCATCTATTGACCAAATCATCACACTTTTATTTCTTATTGGCTTTCATCAGCCATATTAGTTTCATTGTGTGATGAAAGTGGCTGAGGTCAACTTTATCTTTCATCTTCTTGAGGTCAGTTAATAAAATAAAGAAAGTATCAGGCAAACACTGAGGTCAATTGAATATCCATATAAAACATCATAAAAGAGAATGAAATCATAATAAAAGACAAATATTATTCCTCAAAGAGACCATGCAAAGGTCTCAAGCACTTTCCTATTTCCTTCAACTAGATAATTCTTTCTACTATAAGTGCAAGACCAGGAATTATGAGGGAAGGGGCTAGTTGATAATATCAACCCTGTTGTTTGACCAGCCCTTATTTGATCGATCTTGAAAGGATGCAAAGATGCAAAGCAAAAATCAACCTCTGAGGGATTTGAACTTAGAAAGTAAAGCCAAATGAAATGCTTCTGAGTATTTTGTCAAGCATGCTAATGATTCTGTCAGCTTGCTTCCTCCTCCAATTAGATGGCTGTCTCTAATTAAGGCATGAGGTCACCAATTTTGAATGGAGTGGATTCCTTGATGCCATCGACCCTAAGATGGCCTTATGGAGATTTGAACTCAGTATATAAAAAAGCCTAAATCAATACATCTTGTCATTTTTTCTAATGCTCAAACAATTCTGCCAGTTTGCTGCCAACTAGACAGTATGAATTTATGACATTAGTGGGACTGAACCTGGAACCATGTGGTTGAGAAGCAAGCTTGTACTATTTGATATTACCGTCAAAGCTCCAATGATCACAGGTACAGTTGTCATTCTTAGATGCTACATTTTTGGCATCTCTATTTCAAGATCCTTGCATTCACTTAACTTTTTAAATGGTAGTTTCTGCTGGGCAGACACTGATCCTGAGCTGCTCTGATGAAGCCCTCTGTTTCTGATTTAATTCTAGAGGCACTGACCATTGATAGGTCACATGTGTATCAACATCAAGGTCGCTGGCCCTTGTAGGGTACTTCCCATGTGATTCCTTAGTTTTCCATCTATTCCACAACCCTGAGATTCCATTTGATTCAGTTTGTGTATTTACTTGTTTTGCTTTCATGGTGGATTCTTCTGCTTCATCTTGTTGTGCCTCAGTCTTGTTGATTCTTTCACATATTTCTTTGCTTCTTCTGACATTGAGTACAGTTTCTTTAAACTTTCATACTTGCACACGCATTCAAGCATCCAGTCATTGGTTTTCTTTAGATAGGCATCTAAACCTATGGTTGCTGTCTTTGGAGACAGTTGCAGCTGCATCAGCCCACATACTCCATCCTTTTATAGGATGTGTAAGTCCCTCAACATCTGCCTTTGGACTATTGTAGTTCAATCCACTCAAGCATTCAGGTCACATCATCAATTTGAAGGCACCTTCCTGCTTTTCTCCCATACCAATCTCAGTAGCCCAGATAAAAATAAAAAGGAATGTTTTCCCCTTTTTGACTAAACTGTCAAAAGATAAGAAAGAAAAAAAATCAAAGAAAATACATAAAACAATTTGGAAAACACGACTTAGTGATGTGAAGGGGAAAAAGTTCTAGTAAAATTATTGATTAGCATTTATTGATTGAGAACTAAAAATTAAACCGAAGGAAAAGTAAAATATAAAACAAAAAGAAAGGAGAAAACTTCCAGAAAAGTAACAACGAAAAGAGAAGAAAAAATTAGGATGAATGGTAAAAGAATTTTGTTTGTTGTGAAATTGCCAAAGCTGGCAACTGCTGTGGAATTGGTAAGGTAAGTTTATATATCAGTGGGGTTTTTGTATAACTTCATGGAAATGGTACTCTGAAGGAAGCAATGATGATGACAACGATGGTGGGATGATGATAACGATGATTATGATCATGATGAAAGCAATGATGATAATGATGATGATAACAATGATGACGATGATTATGATTATGATGATGATGATGACAATGATAACAATAATGATGATGATGATGAAAACAATAATGATGATGATGCTGATGATCATGATGATGATGAAAGCAATGACAGTAATGATGACGATGATAACGACGACGACGACGATGACGATGATGATGATGATGATGATGATGATGTCATTGCTGCCTACTGTAATGATGATGACAATGATGATGAAAAGGAATTTGCCATTTTAAGTAATCAATAAAAGAAAATATTCCAACGGAAATTTAGTAAAAAAAAAACAGAAAAGAAAACAAAAATAACATATACAAATATTCCCGATTGGATTGGGCATGGAGTAAGTAGATTGGTGGCAGTGGTGGTGGTGGTGGTGGTGGTGGCGGCGATGGTGGTGGTGGTGGTGGTGGTGGTCGTCGTCGTGGTAACGTTGGCGGTGGTGGTGATGGGGGGGGGGGGGGTGTTAGGCTGGCATGTAAGAATTATTGAGAAAATTATGAGTTGCTAAAGAGGGTTCTGATATTCCAAATGGAATCTGAGCAGATCTGATGACAGTAAAAGGTTTGATGTATGATGGTAGTGGTGGTGGTGGTGGTGGTAGTAAAGGTAATGGTGAAAGTATGTGTGTGTATGCATATGTGTGCATGCATATATGTGTATGTGTGTGTGTGTGTGTAGGTACACACATGCATGTATACATATCTTATGTGTGTTCATCTACCTACATACATACATATATACCATTGCCAGCCTCCTCTGGCATATATATATATGTATATATATATATATATATATATATATATATATATATATATATATATATACATACATATATATATGTATGTAGTCTTGTGACTGGATTTGGTTAGACAGAAACTGAAAGAAGCCTGTCGTTATATGTATATATTTGTGTCTGTGTTTGTACTCCCACTGTCATTCTACAACCAATGTTGGTATGTTTACGTCCCCGTCACTTAGCAGTTCACCAAAAGAGGCCAATAGATAAGTACTAGGTTTACAAAGAATAAGTACTGGGGTCGATTTATCCGACTGAAGGCAGTGCTCCACCATGGCCACAGTCAAACGACTGAAACAAATAAAAGAACATACATACATACATACATACATACATGTACACACACACATAATATTCAACAGACGAAAGTCAGTGATGCTCAATATAGGAAGCAATTTGTAGCACTCAAATGATTTGAACCTACACTCTGAAATTTTTACCAAGGGCTAAGTTCGCCGAGTGAAGAGTAGCTATAAGAGGCATCCAGATGAGCAGATGCGGGTTAGTCAATTACATCAACTCCATGACTTGATAGTAATGTAATTTATCGATCCCGACAGGATGAAAGGTAAAGTTCACCTCGGCATGATTTGAATTCAGAATGTAAAGAAGTCCATCTTTAGAATGAGATCTGACTGCACCAAGATTAACTTTGTCTTTCATTTTACCAGGGTCTTAATACAAATATGTACCAAGCGTGTACCGAGATTAATTCAATAGACTACCCACCACCCTGCCTCACTACCTACTAATTTCTGGCCTTGTGCTGCCGATGTAACAAATCACTATTACTAACAATTATTAGTGTTTGTCCATCAGAAACTTCTTTTACAGGCAACAACTTTCTATAGACTGAGTTTCTTTTTATTTTATTTTATTTCTTATTTCATTTATTTATTTATTTATTTTTCCTACAGAGGCGCGCGTGTGTGTGTGTGTGTGCATGATCATCATTGTTCGTTAAAGTAAATACTTGAAAATACACAGAACTACCTATAGAACTTTATGATTTAGTAAAATGTTCTTGGTGTAAACACACATCTCATTGTGAAAGAAAAAAAACCGTATTTAAACAAATTCTACATCCTCCTCATCCTCCTCCTCCTCCTCATCATCATCATTTAATGTCTTGGCATGGGTTTGATGGTTTAACAGGATACAATGAGCTCAAAGACTGCATCATTCAATGTCTACTCTGGCATGGTTTCCTATGGCTGGATGCCCTTCTTAATACCAACCACTTTACAGTATGTACTGGGCGCTACTATTGTGTCACCAGCTCTAGTGAGGCTATTATGCAGTTTGCAAGACTATGAAGTATGGTTAGGGAGCTTTATGCTAGGAGATAAGGGGGCAAAAGATGGTTAAAAGTATGTGACAAGGGGCCACTTCAGAAGAGAATGTGAGAGTGATTGAGTAGAACCACAGTGTCATGGTGGGGAGAATAGGTGATGATTGACAGTGCTGAGCAGCAGAACAGGAATGACGAATTATGGTTTTGTTATTGCATGGCTGTGTCATTAAGAAGTTTGCTTTGTAGTCATGTGGTTTCAGGTATGATCCCACTGTCCAGCATCTTGTGGCTTAGAGGTTCATCTGACTCCTATGTGTAGTGAAGCTGGTGCTCTGCAGTACCATATATATATATATATATATATATATATATATTCATAAACTTGCCTGCACAGTTCTTGCTTTTGATCAGCAGTAATATTATTATTTACTTGTAATATTTCTATCTATCTATCTATCTATCTATATATATACACACTTTATTATCTCCCTTTCTTTCACTCTCTCCTGTCAACCCTTTTTTTCCAACCAGTCATCATGCTTGACCACTAAATCCACAAGTTTTTTAATTCTCTCTCTGTTTATTTTCTCTTATGCCTTTCTGTTGAAGAGCCTATGCTCGAAATGTAAAAGACTTCCTCACTTTCCTGAGCGTCAAACTAATACACCTGCTTGTTGTTCATACACCTGTCTTCGTCTTTTGCTTTTCTGTAAATTTCAACTACATATATATATATATATATATATATATATATTTTTGACAGACTTCTTTCAGTTTCTGTCTATCAAATCCACTCACAAGGCCTTGGTCGGCCTGAGGCTATAGTAGCCAAGGTGCCACACAGTGGGACCGAACTTGGAACCATGTAGTTGGGAAGCAAACCACTTGCCTTACAGCCATACCTGCACCAAATTTTCGTATTTATTTATTATTATTTTTTTTGTTGAATGAATAAATGCAAAATAAATAAATAATAAATTAATAAATAGATAAAATATGCAAAAAAAAAAAAAAGACCTACAATGTACACAAGATAAATAAACAAGGCAGCAACAACAATGAAAATAAACTCATTATTCCAAACCGTATTTAAAAATATTAAGTATCTGTTGCGGCTCTCTGTAATAATAGGGGCAATTCATTACACCTTTTGTATGAGTGTATGACCACAGAAAAAAAAAAGAAAGAAAAGAAACATTTAGGTTCTTAATCAACATTCTCTTTAAATCCACCTTGCTCTTTCACCCCCCTCTCTCTTTCCCTTTCTATCTTTCTTTCTCTCTCTCTCTCTCTCTCTCTCTTATGATTCATTCATGCTGTTTGTTCTTCTTAATTAGTTAGTTTCTGGTTTTTCTATTCATTGTTATTCATTGGAAAGTAATCTCACAATGTTTGAATTTCTTCTTTTAAAAATTTTTTTTTTTTTACTACTTACTGCTGCTACTACTACTACTGCTGCTGCTGCTGCTAATTATTCTTGGTCAGTTTCCAACACCATTAGTACCAACCAACACTACCACCACCACAACGACCACCAACACCAATTCTACCAACAACATCAACACCCACTAACACCCACTACTACTACTACTACTACTGCTACTACTACTACTACTACTGCTGCTACTACTACTGCTACTACTACTACTACTACTACTACTACTATTACTACTACTACTACTACTACTACTGCTACTACAAGTAATGATAATTTCAAATTTTGGTACAAGACCTGGAGTTTCAGGGAAGTGGCTAAGTCGATTACATCGACCCCAGTGTGGTACTGGTGCTTATTTCATCAACTCTGAGACGGAATTTGAACCCAGACAAAACGTCTGCTAACAAACAGTTCTGCCAGCTGACCACCTTACTACAACAAGTAATATTCCTTTCTACTATAGCCACAAGGCCTGAGATTTAGGGGAGGGGCATAGATGGTTACATCGACCCCCACTACTCAACTGGTACTTAAATCTATCGACCCTGAAAGGATGAAAGGCAAAGTTGACTTCAGCGGAATTTGAACTCAAAACACAGAGACAGATGAAATGCTCTAATCACCATTATCACCACCAGTTTAACATTCATCTCTCCCTCCCTCTCTCTTGCCTTACTTTCTACTCCCCCTTCTCTCCCCTTCCCCTCCCTCCCTTTCTTTTCCTACTCCCCCCTCTGCCTCTCTGTTTCTCACTTCCTCTCTTTCTTTCCTCATACCTCTCTCTCTCTGCCCCTCTTTCTGCTTGTCTATCTGTCTGCATTTCTCTCCACTCTGTCTGTCTGTCTCTCTCTCTTTCTCTCTATCTATCTATCTATCTATCTTTGTCTATCTATCTATCTATCTATCTTTGTCTTAAAGAAAAGCTCTACAGTTGTATTTGTCCCCTCTATGTGCAGCCCTGTGTGGCCAATAAAAGAAAGTTATCTATCTTTGTCTATCTATCTATCTATCGATCTTTGTCTATCTATCTATCTATCGATCTTTGTCTATCTATCTTTGTCTATCTATCTATCAATCTATCTATCTATCTATCTATCTGTCTGTCTGTCTGCCTGTCTGTCTATATAGATATATATGGTTCTCTCTCTCACTCTCTCTTCCTCTCTCCCTCTTTCTCTCTCTCTCTCCCTCCCCCCCTCTCTCTTCTTTTCCTCCATGCATCCTCTGTGTAATATTTCCTTTGTTCTGGAGACATCAGGATTATTCTAAGAATGGGGAGGAGATAAGAAGAACTGCAGATGGGGGTGGAATGGAAAATAAACGCTTGCTTAGTTTCAAAGGAAACATTGGTAGAAACTGGCACCAAGCTGCAGTAGTAGGAGATGTAGTTGTTGTTGTTGTTGGTAGTGGTGGTGGTGGTGGTGGTGGTGGTTGAAGTGTTGAAATTGGTATTGGTGATTGTGTTGACATGGTGGCGTTGGTGGTGATGTTAATGGTGGTGGTGCCAGTGGAGGAGGTGCTGGTGGTGGTGGTTTTGGCAGAAAGTGGTAGTTGTACTGGTAGTGTTGGCTGTGATGATGGTGGTGGTGACGGTGGTGTTGGTGGTGGTGGTGGTGGTGGTGGTAGTGTTGATGTTGATACTAGCTGTGTTGTTGTTGTTGCTGATGGTGGTGGCAGTGGTGTTAATGCTGGCTGTGTTGTTGTTATTGTTGTTGCTGTTAGTGGTAGTGGTGGTGGTGGTAGTGTTGGTTTTGATGCTGGCTGTGTTGTTGGTGGTGGTCGTGGAGGTGGTATGGTGGGTATCGTGAGAAAAAAAAAACACACTGTACCATGCAGAGTTAAGCTACAACCAACTGATATTTTTAATTTCGTTTTTATTTCTGCAATTTTTTTTTTTATTGATTTAAATTAATTACTTTTTTATTGTATGTTTTCTTTGTTCTTTTGGCATTTATTTGGCATAAATATTTCCATTCTAGCTCGCAAGAGTGTGTGAGAATGTGTGTGTGCGTGTGATTATGTGTATGCATGTGTGTATGTATGTGCTCATGTATATGTATGCATATATGTGCATGTGTGTAAGTATGTGTATGTATGCATGTGTGTAAGGCATGTATGTTCACATGCATATGTTTGAGCATGTGTGTGCATTTGTGTGCCTCTGTGTGTGTGCATGCATGTACGCACATGCATGTGTGTGTGTGTATGAAAGAGAGAGAGTTTGGCTGTGTTTGAGCTTCTGCTTCTCTTCAGTTTTTGCGATGCTGAGCTGATGAGGGGTAAATCTTTCCTGGGATATAACGAGATCGAACTGTCGCAGGTAACTTTTACCAAAGCAGGAATAAAATAGATGAGACCCTCATCAGAAAATAAGGATCTCGTTGATCTCGCAGTGAGTCAACAAGGCCTTCATTCGTTTAGTAGTGTCACCCCTAACAAACATATGCAGCAGAATACGAATGGGCTGGAAAAAGTTTAGAGAACTTAAGTAGCTTGCTTACGAACCACATGGTTCCGGGTTCAGTCCCACTGCGTGGCACCTTGGGCAAGTGTCTTCCACTATAGCCTCGGGCTGACCAAAGCCTTGTGAGTGGATTTGGTAGACGGAAACTGAAAGAAGCCCGTCATATATATGTATATATATGTGTGTGTGTGTGTGTGTGTTTGTGTGTCTGCGTTTGTCCCCCCCAACATCGCTCGACAACTGATGCTGGTGTGTTTACGTCTCCCGTAACTTAGTGGTTCGGCAAAAAGAGACCAATAGAGTAAGTACTAGGCTTACAAAGAATAAGTCATGGGGTCGATTTGCTCGACTAAAAGGTGGTGCTCCAGCATGGCCGCAGTCAAATGACTGAAACAAGTAAGAGAGTAAAAGAGAACTTTTACTTCTGTTGGCAACAAAAGGCCTCCCTCTCTCTCAAAATGAAAGCCAGATTGTATGATGTCTGTGTACACACTGCAATGTTACATGACTGTGAAACTTGGGTGGTGAATGCAGAAGATATGCAAAGACTTGAAAGAAATGAAACGAATTTGCTCTGATGGATGTGTAATGTCAGTGTGCATGTAAGAGAAAGTGCAAATGTGTTTAAAGAAAAATTGGACATAAGAGGTATCAGATGTGGTCATCATCATCATCAGCATCATCGTTTAACGTCCGCTTTCCATGCTAGCATGGGTTGGACGATTTGACTGAGGACTGGTGAAACCGGATGGCAACACCAGCCTCCAATCTGATTTGGCAGAGTTTCTACAGCTGGATGCCCTTCCTAACACCAACCACTCAGAAAGTGTAGTGGGTGCTTTTACATGCCACCGGCACGAAGGCCAGTCAGGTGGTACTGGCAACGGCCATGCTCGAAATGGTGTATTTTACGTGGCACCCGCACAAGAGCCAGTCCAGGGGCACTGGCAATGATCTCGCTCGACTTTACTGGTATGGTCATGTGATGTGGTTGGATGAAGACAGCTGTATAAAGAAGTACTCATTGCTAAACACAGAAGGAACCTGTAGAAGAGGTAGACCCCAGGAAGTTGTGGAATGAAGTGGGGGAAGCTTGACCTCAAGAGGTTGAGCTTCTCAGAGGAGATGACGAGGGACTCAGATGAAAGGCTTTATTTTGTGTATGTGAAGACCGGTCCTTCTCAACAGAACTAAGGTCCTGTCAGGCCTTCCCCAAAACTCATCTTCTGACGCTTACTCTTACATCAATCTCCTATGTGACCTCATTTTCTTCACTCCCCACCCCTACACTGAACTGATGTCCTTTGCATCCACCTCACCCCTTATCTCTAATCATCTGTCACGCTGTTTTCTTTCAGTGCGCTTATTCTCTTTCCTTTTACTCTTTCACTTGTTTCAGTCGTTTGACTGTGGCCATGCTGGAGCACCGCCTTTAGTCAAACAAATCGACCCCAGGACTTATTCTTTGTAAGCCCAGTACTTATTCTATCGGTCCCTGTTGCTGAACTTCGGTTGTCAAGTGATGGTGGTGGGGCAAACACAGGCACACACACAAATATATACATATATGTGTGTGTGTGTGTGTGTGTGTGTATATATATATATATATATATATATATGTGTGTGTGTGTGTGTGTGTGTGCCCCAGCATGGCCACAGCTCATGAGCTGAAACTGGATAAAATGAAATGAAATGAAATATATATATATATATATATATATATACACACACATACGACAGGCTTCTTTCAGTTTCTGTCTACCAAATCCACTCACAAGGCTTTGGTCGGCCCGAGGGTATAGTAGATGATACTTTCCCAAGGTGCCATGCCTTGGGACTGAACCCGGAACCATGTGGTTGGAAGCAAGCTTCTTACCATACATCCACCTTTTTCCCTCTTCTTTCCTATTCTGTCTCATACTCATATTGTACCTGGAATTCACGTCTCTCTCTTTCGCAGGTAAGCAAGCTATTTATACACTTCTTCAACAAGACACATTCTCCTCTGTCTCTATCATAGTTTCTTATTCCTCCAGTCTATATCCCACTCAGTTGGAGTGCCTTATATTGGTGACCTCACTGGTGCCACGTAAAAAAGCACCCAGTACACTCTAGGAAGAGCATCCCACTATAGAAACCATACCAAAGCAGGCATAAAAACTTGGCAGAACCCCTTGGCTTGTCTGTTCTTGTCAAACCATCCAACCTATGCCAGCAGGAATTAAATGATGATGATGATGATGATGAAGATGATGATGATGATGAAGATGATGAAGATGATGATGATAAACTATAAACCATACTACAGTACATTTTCACAGAAAACTTTACTAGATCAGTGAGAGATAAGAGTCATGTCCAAGAAACCAAATGCAATCCTCCTCCTCGTCGTTGTTGTTGTTGTCGTTTTAATGTCCATTTTGCCATGCTTACTTAGGCAGGTTGAACAGAGGTTATTGAACAAAGGTTCTTCTCCAGCTGGTTCCCCTCTCCTGTTTCTGATCAAGATAATATTTCCCCGTGGTCTGACATATTTTTGCAGAATACTGGAAATGAATAACATTCATTTACAACAACCACATGATGTCATAACAAATAGACCCAAGCATACACACATATACATATAATATATATACACACACACACACACATCTATACATGTATACGTATAATGGACTTCTTTCAGTTTCTACCATATACACTCACAAGGTTTTGGTTGGCCTGTGTTTATAGTAGAAAATATTCAAGGTGCCATGGAGTGGGGCTGAACTTGAAACCATGGGATTGAGAAGCAATGTTCTTAAGCACACCGCCTTGCTTTCACCTATTAATGTTGATGACAAACTGTTGACTGATTGTCTGCTGGTCTAAGATATGTTCTATCGATTTAGCCAACTGTGTTCTTATATATGAAATAGTTCTTTTGGCAAAATTTGGACATTTACATTGCATTGTTGGAGAAATTCTTTATATAGCTATGTGCACTTATATATTGCTAAGCAATCATTGAAGCATGGAGTATGACTGGAACTACTTGTTAGACTACAAAGCAAGCTCTAGCAAGTAGAATTATGTTGGGGTGAACAGGAGAGAGAGGGGATTGTTGGAGAGTGGGCTGGAGAGAGAGATGATCTAAGAGGTTGATATAATTAATACTATTTAAAGTAGAGTTGGTTCATTAATCTTTTCATGATTGCATTTCTCCTGGCATACAATGTCTATATTTCAATTAATTTTTGAAGTAATCATGAATTTTGGAGGCCTTAGTTAAAATAATGAAGTTTATCGATTAATATATTAAGCAGTTGTTTGGAATATAACTTAACAGACAAATCCTCCAATAATATCATGATGGGAGGTTTTGAATGAAATATTGAACAATTTAAACAAAAGGACTAACCTATATACTGAACTCACCTGCACATTTTTCTAACAAAGTTGATCTCTTGCATAGTTTAAATATAGCTTCTCTTTTATCATAATTATATAACCTTTTAAAATGAAGAACAATTTTTGTAATAGTGTAACTCTGTAATGTATTAGGTCATCAAGAAAGTTCTTGCAGTTTTTAACCTTTAAATTCAGATGCACATATCTCAGCTCAAACAAAACTTTATTAATCGAAATAAACACCATCAGAACCAACGCACTTTTGCCAACATGAAACAAGTTTATTTATGCCAGTAGCGTAAAAATCCTGCGTTCTGGTGGCGATGAAGTCGTTGAAGGTGTGTTTGGCATGGTCTTGGTTTTTGAAACATTTCTCACGCAGGAAGTTGTCGAGATGCTTGAAAAAGTGGTAGTCAGTAGGCGAGAGTTCTGGTGAGTATGGCAGATGAGGAAGAGTTTTGTAGCCCAATTCGTTCAACTTCTGCAGGGTCAGTTGTGCAACGTGCAGCTGAGCAATGTTGTGGAGAAGAATTGGTCCTTTTCTACTGACCAATGCTGGCTGTTGTTGTTGGAGTTTTCATTCATTTGCTGACAGTACTTCTCTGCCATAATGGTTTCGCCTGGATCCAAAAAGCTGTGATGACAATGATGATGAGGATGATGATGATCACAACGACGATGATGACAATGGTGATGATGACGACAATGACGACGACGATGATGATGACAACAATGATGATGATGATGATGATAATGAGGATGATGATGATGAGGATGATGATGATGCTGGTAAGGATGAGATGTTTTTCACAATATGTCTGCTGGGTCAGGGCTGAACAATAACCACCACCACCACCACCAGTACCACAACAACAACAACAACAACAGCAGCAGCAGCAGCAACAGCAACAACGGCATCAACTGAAGCCAACGAAAGAAAAGCATTGATATCCAATTCAAGAAAAATAAATGTAAGCAACCAGCGAACTGACTAGCATCACTTAACATCTGAGGTTACACAGATAGAGTTAATCCCAAGATCACGATGCTGTCTAGATGAAATGTGGAAGCTTAGAAAACTGGCAGATTTGCATAAAATAAATATTTTCAGAAATCTTAATAATAAAAGAAGAATTTACCGTTTTGATAAGTAAGTGAATGCAGACCTCATGCTGTATATTAGTGAGGTATTTGTTGCCATTGCTGATGCAAGAATATATATATTTGAGCTGATAAATCACAGACAATATATTATGTACAAGTTTTGAAGAAGGAAAAGAGTGGAATGAACAGCAAAGTGGAATGAATGATAAGGATATATAAAGAAGAAAATGAAACAAACAAACAAATGTTAAAAGAAATGGATACAGAGAACAAAAGGAAAAGAGGAGGAATATGAGAAAAAGAAGCAGAAACAGAGAGAGAGTAAGAGAGTGTGTGAGAGAGGGGGAATTGGAGAAATATAGGGAAAAGTTTTGATGGCTAAGTCAGCTGGTTAGACAATTTGAAGACAAATATTGAATATGCATGCTTGTGTGTGTGAGCATATATATATATATAAATATATACAAAAATAAGAGGAATGACCAGCAAAAGTGGACCCCTATATGCTAGAAATAGATGCCGAATCATCTTATTTTTGTATGTAATATAATTTTAATCTTCGGATATTTTTAATATGCTAGACCACTGGTTTTAATTGATTAATATCAATTTCTACCCTCATTAATAAATATAAATAAATATATATATATATATATATATATAAAACGTCATGTACCCAGATATGTATCTATATGTATATGTAGATGAAGGTATGTACATACATGTGCATATATATACATATACTCATATATTGTTTATATAAGTCAGTAAATAGTGGAGTTGTGTTAACCGCACGTGGAAAAATAATAGGAAAATGAAAAATAATAATAAGGCAGAATGCTAAACTGGAAGCATATTTTAATAAAGATTTATCTAACCGGCTTTCATTGTGAAGCAAATTTTCAAGAAGAGGGAGAATGAAAATGTTTTTTACAAAGAAGTACAAAATGAAGAAAATAATATATAAAAAAATAACTATACCAATACATTATATTGTCTTTGAGCTTTTGAAGTTCAGTGGTAATTCATGTATATAATGGTTGGAAAAATAAGGATGCATGAGAGTTGAGAGTTGTGTTGTTTAAAAAAAAGAGGTTAAAAGTTTGTGTTAAGCAGGAAGTGTGGTGTCAAAACAGGAAGTGTGTGAAAGGGGAGACAAATGTTTTTAGTTGGAGTCCAACTAAAAACATTTGTCTCCCCTTACACACACTTCCTGTTTTGACACCACACTTCCTGCTTAACACAAACTTTTAACCCTGTTTTTAAACATAACACAACTCTCATGCATCCTTATTTTTCCAACCATTATATACATGAATTACCACTGAACTTCAAAAGCTCAAAGACAATATGATGTATTGGTATAGTTATTTTTTTATATATTATTTTCTTCATTTTGTACTTCTTTGTAAAAAACATTTTCATTCTCCCTCTTCTTGAAAATTTGCTTCACAATGAAAGCCGGTTAGAGAAATCTTTATTAAAATATGCTTCCAGTTTAGCATTCTGCCTTATTATTATTTTTCATTTTCCTATATATATATATATATATATATATATATATATATATATATATACATACATACATACATATATATATATATATATATATGTATATATATATAGAGAGAGAGAGATAGATAGATAGACAGATACACACACACACATATATGTGCGTGTATATAAATATATATATATTATATACATGTACCTATGTAGTTATCTAGGAATCCATAACTCAGGAAGAATATACACTCGTATACTTATCAGTAGACTGAGTATGTTAACCAAGGTATACAGTATTACAGATCCATTACAGTTAATCTTGCCAATCAGTTTTGCCATGGGTATGATAAGTGGATGTTAGAGAACAGCATGGTTAAGTAATACCATGTGTTCCTCAGAGATGGTAGGTATGGAAAAAATATGGCAACTGCTCACTGTTTTTTTTCATTTTTCCAATATCTTCCATCTCTGAAAACCATGAAGTATTTCTTAACTGTGCCGTCATCTAATATCCTGTGTGTGTGTGTGTGTGTGTGTGTGTATAAGCACCTTTTGAGTGTTGGGCTTCATGGAGGCAATGACAAATGACCAAGTGCTTGAGAAGAAGACCCATCAAGCCAGTTGTGGCAGATACTAGTGTCACACAACTGGCACTCATATTAGTGGCACATAAAAGCACCCATTACACTCTCAGAGTGGTTGATGTTAGGAAGGGCATCCAACTGTAGAAACCATTCCAAATCAGACTGGAGTCTGATGCAGCCCCTCAGCTTACCAGCCTTGGTCAAACCATCCACCCCATGCCAGCATAGACTATGGATGTTAAATGATGAATGATGATGAAATATTTAAGTATTGAGTATTTAATGTCCATCTTCCATGCTGGTATGGGTTGGAAGGTTCGAGAGGAGCTGGCTAGCTGCACCAGACTCCAGTTGTCTGATTTGGCATGGTTTCTACAGCTGGATGCCCTTCCTGATGCCAACCACTTTACAGAGTGTGTTGGGTCCTTTTTATATGCTTCTGGCATGGGTGCATTTTCACTGCATCGCCATGAGTGCATTTCATGTAGCACTGGCACCTCTGAAGGACCAGCCTGTATGTATGGATGTCTGTGATTTTACTTAGCTTGATGTGTCTTCTCGAGTACAGCAAATCGCCGCAACTCGCAGTCCCTTTATATATGTGTATACGCACGCACACAGACACACACACACATATATATATATATATATATATATATACACACTTTATTTGTGGGTTAACAAAGCTACAAATGGTTTCATGTAAAGAGAAATCTTTCAACAACTATCAAGCCTGCCACATAAGAATGCTGGTACTCATCTTCATCACACACAAGCACACACACGTTTACTTGTTTATAGTTTCAGCTTAGAGCTGCGGCCATATATTACATATACATACTACTAATAATTTACACTCACACACACATATATAAGGGAAAAGAGATGAAGTGGATGGGGTACACAGAAAGATAGTAAAAATAGTTAGACAGACAGATAGATAGATAGATGTGTATGTATGTATGTATAGATAGATAGATAGAGAGATATGTATACATAGACAGATAGATAGATAGATAGATAGATAGCTTAGACAGATAAAAATAAAGCAAAATGGCTAAAATTAGAATGATGAATGTATAAATAAGTTAATAAAACAGTTTATAAAAAGATTGCAGTCAGAAAGAATGTCTGGAAGAAAATGAAGGGAAAATAATATTTGTCTGCTGTTTCCAAAGTTTCAATCAAATTTGAAAATAAATGCATTAAGATTCTTCTCCATAGCCTCAGGTTAATAACAGTCAGATATACATTATTAAAATCTTGTGGAACTTGGAACTGTATTGATTTATTATATAAGTGGAAAGCCTTGGATTATGCAAGAATGAAGGAGGAGAGAGATTGCATGGTGGTCATGTTTTCTCTCTCAAGGATGTCAGTGATTACAATGAATTAGATCACAATTTCAGTGACAAGACAATGATTGGAGTTTCTGATCTGAGATTGAGTATTAGAATGGATCTTGTTTGCATGACGTTTCCCATGAAATGTTTGTTTTGGCATGACATATCAATGGCTGGATGATGCCCTTCTCAACACCAATTACTTCACAGTAATTGCACTGGGTGCTTTTTACAGGGCCCCAGCACCAATACGATAACCATGTAACACACAAGACAAGAACCCTTCAACTGAGGGGCTGCAATATCGAGGAAAGTGGCTTTATGCTACAGAAAGAGAGTTTACAGTATGGAGGAGAGACAGCAACATTAACATCAACATTAATAGTTGTAGATATTAAGCTTCCTTTTATGCAAAGCATTCACTGGCTACTTGCAGTCATGTGCATTGCTAAACACACACACAGAAACAATATAAAAACAACAACAACGATATAAAAGCTTTAACATATTTATTCCACAGTACAAATAATAATTTACTTCCACCTTTTGTGGACATAATATAAGAATAGTAATCTTTTCTTTATTTGCAGCAAAGACAATACAAATCCAAGGGGACCAGTCAATTACATCGATCCCATTGTTTCCCTGGTACTTGATTTATCAACCCCGAATGAATAACAATAATAATAATAGATTCTAATCTAGGCACAATGCCAGCAATTTTGATGGCAGGAGGGGTTACTCAGTTCAATCGATCCCCACTGTACTTGACTAATATTTAATTTTTTAAATTTAATCTGAAATGATGAAAGGAAAAGCTGACCTTAGTGGGAGTTGAACTTGGTATATATAAGGCTGGAACAAATACCACAAGGTAATTTCTCCAATGCTGTAATGGTTCTATCGATCCACTGCTCTTCATCCATTACAAGGTCCAGTCCTTGTTTGTTGCGTGGAGGCTTGTATGCCTCAATGACACTGAGCACTATGCCAGCAGTGCACAAGTTCCTGATAGGGCCTCCCATGCTGGACAGGTCAAAGGACAGAGGGCAGACTAAGAGGGACCATCTCTTTGCACAGGTAAAAATGGGTTTGCATAGGGCCAACACCTTTACCTGAAAACAAAAAGTAGTAACAGAAGCATCAATGACAACACTAAACCCAACAAGACCTGGGGTAGGACTGTCCAAGAAAATTGTGTCAATGGCCAATGCTCGTAAGCAAGTGACTGCTCTAAGTAATAATTTCTAACATAGGCATGAGGCCTGAAATTTGGAGGAGGGAGTGGGGAAGTCAGTTACAGTAACCCCCACCATCAGTACTCGGCTGGTACTTTATTTCATCAACCACCGAAGGGACGAGAGGCAAAGTGGACCTCAGCGCAGCAAGATATACTGGATGGCATTTTGTCCAGAATCTGTTAATCTGCCACTGTTACCTTATATCATAAGAACAGTAATAAATGTATAATGAAGCTGGTGCAATATTGGTGCCAGTTTTAGAGCTTTCATTTTAAAAGGAAACTCAACAAAGTTAACGAAAGTAGTCTATTATTTCAGCCTAATGATATGAGATATTAAATAATTACATAGCTCTCTCTCTCTGTCTTCCTCTCTCTCTCTCTCTTTCTTTCTTTCTTTCACAAGTCCCATTCATAATTTCTTATTGTAAATCTCTTAAATACTTTTAACACTTACTATGAAACTTTTTCCCCATCTCTCTCTCTCTCTCTTTTAGTTTTACTCTTCCTTTCTGTTAGCTCTCTTTCCCCTTGTTCCTTCTTTATTTCTCTCTCTCTCTCTCTCTGTCTCTCTCTCTCTCTCTCTCTCTCTCTCTCTCTCTCTCGGTACCTCACTACTTTTTATCAAGTCTCTTAATTTTCATCATCTCTCTCTCTCTCTCAAAAACACATATACACAGATAAGCTTTAAGTGCAGAAAAAGAAAATGCAAAAAAAAAAATTTAAAAAAAAAACGTTTTCCCAATTTTAATATTTCAATCAGCTTTCTTTACTGGTTTTGCCTGGATTTCCAGATCGGTAAGCATTTGGTCCCAAACAACAAACTGTTTAGAAAGGGTGGTGATCTAAAAGATTTGATTTAAGGCTTATAACTGAAACAATGAACCTGACTGGAAAAAAAAAAAAAATAATAATAATTGCATATTGAAAGAATTACATAATTATATCATTAAAAGTAAAGAGGCTATGAGAATAAGGTGACATGAGATCTCAGGTACCATATATATTCCAAATTGCAAGTTGAATTTTTCAGGCCAAAATTTACAGCCAAAAAAAGGCTGGCTGACTTACACATTCAGATGTGCTTGGAGGACCAAAAATTCCATGTGAAATGCAGCAGGGTTTGGAGAAAGACAGTGATGATGCTTAAATGTTTGCACTACATCAGCTTGTATGGCAGAAAATATAGTACTTTGAAGAGGTTACAGTAATAAGAAACTAAAAGTACTAGGGCCTTAATCATTTTGATACCAACCTACCTGAAACAACTCCTGGTTCCATGATAAAAGCGTCTTGTTTTAACTCTTTCATTACCGTATTTATTTTGAGATGCTCTGTGTTTCTTTCAATTATTTTAAATATAAAGCTAGTGTTAGGAACATAAATTGTGATTAAGGTTTGGTGGAAGATTTTAATTCAAATCTTATGAAAACAAGACATTTGTACCACGGAGCCAGAGCCTGTTTCAGCCGGGTTTAAATTAAAACCTTCCATCAAAATTTCATGTTAATTTCAGTTCCAAACACCAGCTTAAAAATGGCAAAGTTATTTCACAAAATTCTTCATTATTTTCAAAATGACTGAAACAAGTAAAAGAGTAAAGAGGAGTAGTCAGCTTCTTCTTACCTAGAAGGTCTTTGCGGCAAAAAAAAAAAAAAAAAGGCTGGTTACAAGGAATAAAAATGGAATATGTTTTTGGGTAAGTGACAGAATGCTCCTCCGCTCTGTATAAGTAGGAATCAACTACATTATTGAAGTGACAGATATTGAATAATAGTGACAAATCAACTACTAAAACATATGTAGTTATATCTTTTTGAAATAATGATAAAAATTAAGTTTGTTTGAGGTTATAAAAATGTGACAGATGTCTGCGACTGTCTTACAAAACTAATTAATTTATGAGTGTAGTGACAGCTAAAGTCTGCTGATACATATCATAGTAAAAGTCTAGCATTAAAAACAATAGACCAAAGCTTATTTTACAGAATGAATTTTATAGGACGAGGATCATGGGAATGGTTTGATGTACCTCACCTCAGTGATGCAAGTGTTGGGAAGATAAGCGATAAAAAAAAAAAAAGCTTCGTTGATATTAGCAGAATATGAAATTTTAAATATTGCAGGAAGAGAAGAAGAAAAAGTGTTTGATCATGTTATATCAGTTGATTTTTGAAGACATTTCTGTTTCTATATAAAAAGGATACCACAGAATTGTAAGTAGCAAGCAGTGCTTTCACTTTATCTGTCAAATGAGCAGCTTGGTCCTAAAACAGAAAAGGAAAAAAGAAAAAAAAAAAAACAAGAAAGAAAATTATTGTATGTTAATTGATAATTTTATAATGTCTCAGCTTATATCAATATGATAATTTTTGATCAGTGAGACAGATATTAAATGGACAAAAAGATTAAATAATTCCTTCCAGGAGTAGAACTCTTGCAGTAGATTTTGAATTCTTGCTTCTTTCTTAAATATTCATCACTCTTCTTTGCTTTTACCATAATTTATTCAGTTCTTTGAATTCCAACAAATTTGTAAATAAATTCTCTCAGTTATAATGCTAAGAATAGCCAAAGGAGTGGGAGGGCGGGGACACACACACAAATAAGAAAAACAAAGTATGTAACTGACCTGTTGGTTTAAATGGACTTGGCTGAGTTCCTGTATTTTTTCATGACTCATAGAAGAAGCTGAAAAACAGAGAGACTTGCCTTGAAGTTCAACAGTCATCAACAACAAACAAGAAATTCAGGGCAATATACAAGAAATAAACAAAATGTTTGAAAATTGATGTTTCTTCCTAAAGACATCAGGAAGTGTTCCCAAAACAAGTTTTTACCATCTACTACATCTGAAGGTTCTTACTTATGGAAGTAATAAATACTAAACCATGTCATGGTGAATTCTATAGAGGAAGATGATTCCAGGTTGAAGCCAATTCATGTTTCTGATACTGAGAATGCTACAGACAAAAAGTACGAGTATCACACAGCATCATTTTCCTTCTACTACAAATCAGATATTAATTTTTCTTTTCCTTACTTACTGGGAGTAGAAGAAGGGGCAACACTTATGACCTTTGCAGGCTCTCCTGCAGTGGTGAGGCTGATGTTTTAATGTTCTTCTTGGACTATTGTAATCACTAGAAGGTCCAGTTCTCATTGTGATGTGGTGGCTGGTGAGAGCTATTCAAGCAAAGTGCAAGCTCTTGGCAGGGCCTCCTATGTTATATAATGTTCAACTATTATTGCTTAATATTCTAAAAAAAACATACACTACAGTCAATTTAAAAAATATAAAAAGATTAAAAACACAATACATTTACATAAATATTATTACAAGTATTATACAATATATCAAATAATTTCAAAGGAATAAAACCAGACTAATATGGACCACTTCTTCCCAGAGGTGAAAAAAAGAGGGGGGGGGGGGGAATCCCTCCCTAAGAAAAAAGAGCAAAGTTACAGAAGTCTCAATGACTATTCAAAACCATGGAAAACAGAAAAGAGCCCAGAGTTGAGAGTGGTGGACCCATGCACAACGGAGTGAAGGGTTTAAGTAAATAAATGAACTTTTTTAAGTTAACATCTGTGTGAAAGACATGAGTAGGGAGGAAATTCCAGAGGGTTCATGTTCTGGTAATGAAGGTCAGGGTATAGGGATTGGGTGGATGCAACAAGGGTGATCAGAGGAGAAGATATGAACAGGATGAGAATACCATGGTTGGCCATGTCATGAGCCCAGACAGTTCTGAGGTGTACAAACAGTCAATCAATAGGGTCCAAACAACTGACCAAAGAGTCATTGGTTCTCATCATGTTGTTGTCACTCCGTCGCTTACGACGTCGAGGGTTCCAGTTGATCCGATCAACGGAACAGCTTACTCGTGAAATTAACGTGCAAGTGGCTGAGCACTCCACAGACACGTGTACCCTTAATGTAGTTCTCGGGTATATTCAGTGTGACACAGTGTGACAAGGCTGACCCTTTGAATTACAGGCACAACAGAAACAGGAAGTAAGAGTGAGAGAAAGTTGTGGTGGAAGAGTACAGCAGGGTTCACCATCATCCCCTGCCGGAGCCTCGTGGAGCTTTAGGTGTATTCGCTCAATAAACACTCACAACGCCCGGTCTGGGAATCGAAACCGCGATCCTATGATTGCGAGTCCACTGCCCTAACCACTAGGCCATTGCGCCTCCACGGTTCTCATCATATGACAGGCATAAAGTTGTGTTTGTGACCCAAACACTTAACTTTTCAATTGCTGGGTCCATCAAACTCTGAGTAACATGACCCTCTCAGGTCAGCCCTGATCAAACAGACATATGATCAATTCCATTTATATTCAGACATTGAATAGTGTACCTCTAAATACCATTTTCTTTCATCTTTTCTTTTTCAAAGACTCACTTGTGAATTAGAGAGATTTAGCTTCTATTTCTAGCAGACTGAGAAAAACTACGTAGAGACTCCAATACAGGATGGCATAGGTCACTGTTTTAAGAAGTGGCTGCACTAGAAAATGGACACCCCTTGCAAGGTTAAGTTCAATTCCTGCCAAAGAGAAAGTTACTAACAGCAGACGAGAGTCCTATTGAAGGGAATATTTGTCTGTTGCCTACTAAAAGCCAGAGATACTGGAGATAAGCACTGGGACCAGTTGACTCAAGAAGTCCATAATGGAAATGAAATATTCTGGACCAAGACCAATCAATTATATTTCCTTGTCCTAAAAAAAAAAAAAAAAAAAAAAAAAACAAGACACCCCATTGTGTCTCCTAGTCAATTAGCAATATCAAATATAGAAACAGAGAAACTAATTTCTGATTTAAAAAAAAATACAATTTAACGAACTAGAAAAGCAAAGAATAATAATAATAACAAATAAATAAATAAAAACAAATGTAAAATGCAAAGAAGAAAGAAAAACAAACAATCCAATGTCTTTCAATTAGATAAATAAGAATAGTTATATAAATAAGTGTGATTTGATTATTTATAAAACTGCAGACAGTAAACGTTGGTATTTGGTGAAGAAATCAATAGATAAATAACCATCAGAGTAACATCAAACAGAAGAAAGAGAATTTTTTGAAGAGAGAGAGAGAGAGAGGAAGAAAAGATAGAGAGAATAGAGGGAGAGAGGAAAGAGAGAGAGAGAGAGAGAGTCAAGTACTAAGAACGGAGCTATGAGTATGGGATCACTGAAACCAAAATAAAACAGGTCAAACAATTAAAAAAGAAGAAAAAAACTGGTTAAATTTAGTTCTAAAATAGACTAAATTTGTTCTCACATTCACATATGTACACCCACGTAAATGATCTCATCTTAATCTTGTTTCAGTCATTGGACTGTGGCCATACTGGGGCACCACCTCGAATACATTTAGTCTAACAAATTAATTCCAGTTTTTTTTTATTTTTAAGTATGGTACTTATTCTAATCAGTCGCTCTTGCAGAACAGCTAAACCATGGGGGACATAAACAAACTAACACCAGTTGTCAAGAGGTAGCAGGGACAAATAGAGAGAGAAACACACACAAGCGTTTGAAAGCACTGGATCCCATGGCAGTCTCTTCCACTTTGCCCTGACTCTTACGACCCTCCTAATTCGGCTCCCTTGCTCTCATTTCCACCCCCATCACCTTTAGCTATGTCCTTCTCAGTCTTTCCTTTTCCTCTACCTCCTTCCTTAGTCACTTCCATCACTCTTTTCACTTAGCCATCTCATCCCATTTCTCTTCACTGGTTCTATTTTCATGATCCTCTCCATAAAATGCAATCAAAGAGAGATATGGTAGCAGAAATGGTACAACCAACACAACAGACTAATTACTAAATGATGCCACCCCAATGGCTAGGCGACCAGGCCAACAGTCCTCCCTGATAGAAGGGGAACTAGAGCAACATGAAGCAAAGAGTTTTGCTCAAGAACAAAAGCACTGTCCAGTCAGGGAATTGAACCCACTCTCTAGTGATCATGAGTGTTACAGCCTCACCACCAGACCATGCGCCTTCACAGATGCTTATAACAGTCCCTCTTTTGGAATATTTAGTTTCATTTCTCTATGTTCTGCATTCAAATTCCACCAAAACAGACTTTACCTTTTATCAATATTATAAACATATAGGTGCTGGAGTGGCTGTGTGGTAAGTAGCTTGCTTACCAACCACATGGTTCCGGGTTCAGTCTCACTGCGTGGCACCTTGGGCAAGTGTCTTCTACTATAGCCTCAGGCCGACCAAAGCCTTGTGAGTGGATTTGGTAGATGGAAACTGAAAGAAGCCCGTCATATATATATGTATATGTATATATATGTGTGTGTGTGTTTGTCTCCTCAACATCACTTGACAACCGACGCTGGTGTGTTTACGTCCCTGTAACTTAGCGGTTCGGCAAAAGAGAGACCGATAGAATAAGTACTAGGCTTCCAAAGAATAAGTCCTGGGGTCGATCTGATCGACTAAAAAGCGGTGCTCCAGCATGGCCGCAGTCAAATGAGTGAAACAAGTAAAAGAGTAAAGAGTATCTGTGAAAGCGCATGGTCTGGTGGTTAGGCCGTTGCACTCATGATCACCAGAGAGTGGGTTCGATTCCTTGATTGGACAGTGCTTTGTGTTCTTGAGCAAAACACTTTGCTTTCACGTTGCTCTAGTCCCCCTTCTATCAGGGACCTGCTTGCCTAGCCAGTGGGGTGGCGTCATTTGAAGGCTAAAACAATGCAAAAAGCACATAGTGACCAGCAATGTGTAACAACATCTAATAGCCTGGTCGGTCATGTGGATAAGCATCTATAAATATAATATCAATGTATCCCTGTATGGACGAGACTATTGAATGTTGTTATACATTGCTGATCACAATGTGCTTCCTTATGCTATTGTAGCTTTCTAATAATGCCACCTCACTAGATAGGTGGGCAGGTGAACATTACCTCTGAATGGGATGCCAGTGTCTGTTGCAGGGTTACACAGATACAGTTGAGTGGACCGGAGCAATGTGAAATGAAGTGTTTTGCTCAAGAACACACTGCCAGTTTGGGAATTGAAACCATAATTTTGTGACCATGAGTGCAATGCCTAACCACCATGCCAAATACTTTCACATATGTATAGTATAAGTACCAGTAATATATTTAGGGGTAGACTTCTACAAAAAGTTCCATTGTATTTCAGATGGACTAATTACCAAATATATAAGCAACTGTATTAAGGTGTTGATTTACATAAATTATTTGTTTCAGTTGACGTCTAGCACTGATCAATTTTTTTGTCTTTCATTCCACAGAAACTATTGGTTTAAACACCAGTAATATATCAGGATCAATATTGTTAACAGAAAAAAATTGGCCTTGTGCTTTGGCAAAAGTAATCAATAAATTTATGAATAGCATTATTATTGATATATGATCTGGCACTTATGGTATTGAGAAGTTTGCTTTGTAACCATGCAACTCTGGTGTTGATTCCTCTGCATGACATCTTCAGCAAGTCTCAGCTTTTATAACCTTGGGTTGACCAATATTTTCTGAGAGGAATTAGGGAGACAAAAACTCTGCAGAAACCATCTTATATATACATACATATATATACATATATATATATATATATATATATATATATATATATATAATTATAAATATACAGGGATTAGCAATTGAGTTGCTTCTCCAACATACTGAAAATTTAGAAATAGCAGTCAAAGAACTACTGATTCCAAACTACTAGTTTTACCGATAAAGGTTTTTTTCATACTGAACTACTTGGCAAAATTGTTAATTATTAATTCTATTATTAATTGACGATTCTCTGCCCTTATTCTTGTATATATATATATATATATATATATATATATATATATGTATGTATGTATGTATGTATATATATAATAAGGGTAGAAAATTTAGAGAAATGTTCACACCAGTGATACAGAAACTCAAGTCTGAGGGTAACTACAAAAATATTTTTATTCTCATTTGCCTTTGAAATTGCTCTTATTTGTGGTTTGGGCTTCAACTGCCCTTTCTGCCTCTTTCGTGTATAAATACATAAATTGTTTATACACTATTATATATATACATATATAGATTTTTAAAAAAACGTGTGTGTGTAGGAGTGGCTGTGTGGTAAGTAGCTTGCTTTCGAACCACATGGTTCTGGGTTCAGTCCCACTGTGTGGCACCTTGGGCAAGTGTCGGGCCGACCAAAGCCTTGTGAGTGGATTTGGTAGACGGAAACTGAAAGAAGCCTGTCGTATAAATGTGTGTATATATATATATATATATATATATATATATATATATATATATGTATGTTTGTGTGTCTGTGTTTGTTTCCCCAACATTGCTTGACAACCGATGCTGGTGTGTCCCCCGTAAATTAGCGGTTCGGCAAAAGAGACCGATAGAATAAGTACTAGGGTTACGGGGTCGATTTGCTCGACTAAAGGCGGTGCTCCAGCATGGCCACAGTCAAATGACTGAAACAAGTAAAAGAGTAAAGAGTAAAAGAGTGTGTATATATGTATATGTATACACACACACACAAACAAACAATTTTTAAAATCTTTTACTTACCATGTGGTTGCAAAACAAGCTTCTTAACAACACACACACACACACACACACACACATATTTCATGCTCTCTACTCATACCCCTCCCACTGGCTATTTGGTATTGAAATCTTTCATTCACTCTCACCCTATTATCTACTCTTGGCTAGCCATCACTTTCTTAACCCATCCTCTCGAATGCTGGTGTCAATCTACTCTGTTAGGAAGGACATCCAGCTGTAGAAACCAAGCTAAAATGAAACATGAATGAGACATGGTCCCTTGACCTGACTAATCAAGGAGAGCAGAAATGACCAGTCCAAAACATGCCAACATGGAAAGTGGATGCAAAATGATGACCATTGATAGATGTATACATATATTCTTTTATTCTTTTACTTGTTTCAGTCGTTTGACTGCGGCCATGCCGGAGCACCGCCTTTAGTCGAATCAAATCGATCCCAGGACTTATTCTTTGGAAGCCTAGTACTTATTCTATCGGTCTCTTTTTGCCGAACCGCTAAGTTACGGGGACCTAAACACACCAGCATCGGTTGTCAAGCAATGTTGGGGGGACAAACACAGGTACACAACATATACACACATACATATATATATATACATATATACGACAGGCTTCTTTCAGTTTCTGTCTACCAAATCCACTCTCAAGGCTTTCTTTGGTTGGCCCGAGGCTATAGTAGAAGACACTTGCCCAAGGTGCCACACAGTGGGACTGAACCCAGAACCATGTGGTTGGTAAGCAAGCTACTTACCACACAGCCATTCCTGCGCCTATATGTTTATATCTTTCACCAAACTATAACAACAAAGAATATCTTTAGATCTTCAAATATGGTCCACCACCATCAGAATTATAATAAGTATTTGGCTTGTTAAAAAACCTCTAATTAACGATGCTATTATTTATAAAGTAGGATATAAAATTAATTATTTCACTGCTAAGTTTCATTTCGCAGTTGTGGCTGTTTCACGTCATCTATGTTAATAACATCACTGAGAAAGGCATGAATATCACAAAATCACATTTCTGCTATGATTATAATACTGTTGTATCTCATTAAGAAATCAATACATATGCTGTTGTTAATTAACTCAAGCTAACAACTGCCTTGTTTTATTTATTTATTTACTTAATTTGTAGGCTTGGTTTATTTCTCTTCATTCATAATGATTTTAAAATTAAATGAAATTTATAAAAAAAAAAAAACAGCCTCCGACGTTTTGACAGTTGGTTTCTTTAATGTTGTTGATGCAGAAAACAGAATCAACCACAACTAAAAGAATGACATCATCAAATTCAACAATGATGATGATGATGGTGGTGCTGGCGGTGACAATGATAATGATGATGATGATGGTGATGACGACAACTAATGATAATGATAATAGAGACCATGATGATGATGGTGGTGATGATGATGACAATGGAGGTGAAAATGATGATGATGTTGATGACAACAATAATGATAACAGTAGTGGAGGACTGTAATGATGATGATGATGATTGTAGTGTTAGTGACAATGATGATGGGTGGTGATGGTGATGATGCCACTAACAATAAGTCTAATAATAGGCGTAGGAGTGGCTGTGTGGTAAGTAGCTTGCTTACCAACCACATGGTCCCGGGTTCAGTCCCACTGCGTAGCACCTTGGGCAAGTGTCTTCTACTATAGCCTCGGGCCGACCAAAGCCTTGTGAGTGGATTTGGTAGATGGAAACTGAAAGAAGCCCGTTGTATATATGTATATATATATATATATATATGTGTGTATGTGTGTGTATGTGTTTGTGTTTGTCCCCCCAGCATCGCTTGACAACTGATGGCTGTGTGTTTATGTCCCCGTAACTTAGCAGTTCGGCAAAAGAGACTGATAGAATAAGTACTAGGCTTCTAAAGAATAAGTCCTGGGATCGATTTGATTCGACTAAAGGCGGTGCTCCAGCATGGCCACAGTCAAAAGACTGAAACAAGTAAAAGAGTAAAGGGAGTAATGACAATGATGATGGTGATGATGATGATGATGAAACAAGCTATGAAGTTATGTGAAAGACATTAAAGCCCAACAGAAGTTCGGGAGTTCACAACAACAACAATAGTGCTTGATGATAAAGCAGCATCATTCAATGACAAAACATTTCCATCTCAAGAAATGGATGGAGGAACTGAATGTAGCAATAATGCAGGGAAGCAATATCAATCACTTGCTCAGCAATAAACTAAATGAAGGGTCACAAAAAAAAAGAAACATAACTCTTTAGCTACAGATAGCTGACATTAAGCAAGGAACATTCAATTATGTGTTTTGGAAGGGTCAGTTTGCCAATAAATACACAAGCACTGGTTGTATTTCAATTCTTTTTATCATTATTGTTATCAGTTAACCAATTAACTAATCACTTGCTTGGTCAGTAAATCAGTTTATTTGGGTCCTTTTGTTGCAATCTATAATCTTATTAATGATGCGCTGTCAGCAGCTCTTTTTCTATGAAGAAGAACTGATGAAGGTGTGTCATCGTTAAGGTTGCTCACTGCAATGAAATGAACTCTAATTAACCAATTGATTAAATTGATTGACCAAACAAGTGATTCATTAATTGGTTAACAGTGTTTTTCACACTTCATTAGTAAAATGACCTTCCCAGGTACAACAACATCTGTTTCAACACAAGATTTTTACAAATCAAAAAGAAAACATTCAATCAGGAAAACACAGTTGATATGCTGAAGACAATAAAGAATAGAAATAATAATTCTGTGTGTGTGTGTGTGTGTGCATGAGCATGTGTTTATATACATGTGCGAGTGTATGTGTGTATGTAAAACACACACACAATGTCTTGTGCTTTGCAACAGAAAATGGTTTGATTGGTCAGTTTCACACAAATTGTCTAGAAGAATGCATGAACTATTTATTCAATTTAGTTGTGGCAAAGATTCTATATAATGGAATATGAGGAGCTTGGGGGAATTCCTTGTTTTTTCCAAAATTTTTGTTTCTGTTTTGATGCATAAATTTATAAATCTTCTTGGTATGGTTTCATAATGTTCAAGATTTCAACTGCATCTTCAATTCTGCTCCACAATTTTAAGCTTGTTGAGAGCCTAACACTCAAAATTGTTTCAGTGTATTAAAAGATTTCAATCATGGCTTTGAAAATTTTTGTTCCAGAGTTAAAAACATAACACCTGAACACATGTCTTGACAGGTAGGATATTATTATAAATAATTATTAAAAATAAATCATCACTGTTCTTTTCGTGCCCAGCGTCGCCTTTCTGGCACTTGTGCCCGTGGCATGTGTAAGGACTTTTGAGCGAGATCGTTGCCGGTGCCCTTGGACTGGCTCTTGTGTGGATGGCACGTAAAATACACCATTTTGAGCATGGCCGTTGCCAGTTCCGCCTGACTGGCCCTTGTGCTGGTGGCACGTAAAAGTACCCACTACACACTTGGAGTGGTTGGCGTTAGGAAGGGCATCCAGCTGTAGAAACTCTGCCAAATCAGATTGGGGCCTGGTGTAGCCATCTGGTTTCACCAGTCCTCAGTCAAATCGTCCAACCCATGCTAGCATGGAAAGCAGACGTTAAATGATGATGATGATGATGATATATATATATATTAAAACACAGAAAAAAAAAATGAAAATTATGAGTCACATCTAACCAAGGAAGTTACGTTAGTGCTGATCCATTTGTTAAAAGTTTAGTAGCTTGCCCTCTGTCTTGAGGTTTTCACTGAGTAACCTCAATAAAGACAACTTCCATTGGCTCAATTCATGTAGATGTACGTAGGTACTACAGGGAACTGCAATTCACTTGGGTAAGCACTGAAGGATTAAATATCAACTCTGTAGCATTCAGGTTATTCTATCAAATATAACACTAATTTATTCAAATTGTTTTGAATTAATCCTGCATTATCTTGTAGCCTTGAGATTTTGATGATAAGACTAACATTGTAATGTAGGTGTGAGAGGATGGATAAGGCCAGTTTGAACATAAAACAGAATATTTTGGCCAGGTATGTGGCTGGTTTAAATGCTAAAAGGTTAAATATCATGAATATTTCTTTAGTTTGAAATGGTAGGCTCAAATACGTTGTAGTCTGTTGGAGAAGAGGTAAATAGTTTAATCATTCAAGACATACCAAAAATAGTGACAATGATTCCTCTTCAAGGCAAAAGATTAATTAATTGATTAGTTATAATTGTGATCAAAACAACACAGTTTTAGTTATAAAAACAAGAAGTAACGGGACTTCTTCAAGGATCATACAAAACAACCAGACCTGCTGAGTAATTTTGTTAGATTTTAGTTTCCTGTTGATCTTTTCAAGGAACAACAACAACAGTAACAACAAAATATGTTAATTTGTTGTCAAATAATGTTACATAAATTGTGTTTTTTTAAAATTTTTTTTTTTAGAAAATATTCAAAACTTGCAAAAAAAATGTATTTTCAGATATAAACAGAAATATAGAAACATGAATGGTTTGACCAAATCTGAAATTTTAAAATTGAACTTTAAAAAGAAAAGAAAAAAGTAGATTGCCAATAAATAAAGAGTAAAATATGTAGGTCTCTCATATCTACCTCGTTATTTATTTATCATTAAGAATTGGGTAGAATGAAATAGTGTTTTTTTTTTTTTATATCATGTATGTATTTACTTAAACAGTGCAGTGAAAACACTCCAAGACAATATAAAGAGAAAAAGAAAATGGAATGAAGACACAACTGTACCAATTAAACAATAATGGGAAACAGATTTCAAACAACCAATTAGTTGAGTAAGAGACAGACTTATACCAAGAGAATCATTAAAGAAGTGTAGCATCATAGTGTAGTGGATATAGATATGTGTAAAGATAGGAGACAGATTTATACCAAGGTAGTACAGTAGAGAGGGTCCTGAACCAACATGGTGTAGCTGAGATGTATTGTACAAGAGAACTCTGTACTTCAACCTCCACAATAATGAAGTAATGATGTGTACACAGCTGTAAATATCGCCCGTGAGAGTAAACAAACCAACACACTGCAGATCTGTGCTAACATTGGATACACTGAACACCTTATTTATCTAGGGATACATCTGTCTAGAGAGGGAGAGGAAAAACTAAAGGGGAAGATGCTATCCAAGATGATGAACAATGGCTGGCTACATTTGGAAACTAAGAGGAGACAGAAGTTATACCAGCAATTAGTAAAAGAGTGAATTTGTGTGTGTGTGTGTGTGTGTGTGTGTGTGTGTGTGTGTGCACATGTATTTTCTTCCCTTCCTTGGGTCCTCAACTCCTGGTAGAATAGTAGGGGCACTGCTGTGACATACAGTGCCATGGCCACTTCCAAAACTTAACAGAGCCCCATCTTGTTCCATAACATCAGCATCATTATCATCAAGAGGAGCAACTAACAGCAGTAGTGGGCCATAGCAGGATTTGAACACTGAACAGAGAGAGCTGGAAGGAATACTGCTAGGCAATCTATCCAACATGCTAATGAGACAACCACCTTGTATGTGTGTATACTTGTGTGTGTGTAGCGGGTAGCATGGCTCAGTGGTTAGAGCTTTAGGCTTACAATCATGAGGTAGTGAGTTCGATTCCCAGACCAGGTTGAGTGTTGTGTTTTTAAGCAAGACACTTTATTTCATTTTGCTCCAGTTCACTCATCTGTAGAAATGAGTGGTGCCAAGCCAAACTGACCTTTGCCTTTCCCTTGGATAACACCAGTGGTGTGGAGAGAGTAGACTGGGGTATGCATGGATGACTGCTGGTCTTCCACAAACAACCTTGCCTGGATTCATGCCTCGGAGGGGAACTTTCTAGGTACAATCCGATGGTCATTCATGACTGAAGGGGGTCTTTACCCCTGTGTGTATGTGCATGTACAGGAACCCATAACCCACGGGTTCATTAGGTACCTCACTCATGTCAGTTTGACACAAAAAACATCCCTGTCCAAGCTACAGAATGAGATGAACTCAGCGCTGCTGTTACTTATATTGATATGGTGATTCAAACTTGTAGTGTCCATTTGCAGCTATGTGGACTGGTCCATCTGAGAGTCAGGTATTTTGGCTATATCAACATCACAGGAACCATTGGCAGTAAATAGTCACCAGCATCTCATGCAGTTATTAGCCTTGCTTCTTACCAACTTGGACGACCATCTCTCTCCCATCTTCTCTCATTCTCTCTCTCTCTGAAGTGTGTGACTTTAACGATGATTTTAGAGTACAACAGAGTAAGAAGAGTATGCAAAACATATAACAGAGTTTACTTATTCATTCATCTAGGCTTCACATTGCTGCTCCTCAGAGTTCCTAGTGAATTAATTAATTCATTCATTCATTCATTTATTTATTTATTTATGTGTGCATGTATATTTGTGTGTATTTATGTGTGTATGTATGTAAATACACACATTACTGTGTGCATCCAGCTTCCATGATACACACATTGATAAACTGCATCTCTGATTGTTTCAATGAGTGAGTAAAAGGGTTGGTTGCAGGAAAAGAACCCAGCTATGAAACACAATCCTAGGTAGTTTGGACATGTAGCTTTCAAACAATAACGAAGATATATAGATGTATATGTGTGTGCTCTTGAGTATGCATGTGTGGGTGTACAACTCAGTAAAGATGGAGCTACGAAACATCAACTGATGAAATGAGTAATGTGTGTGTGTGTGTGTGTATTTATTTGTACATGATGTTAGCAACAAGGTGACTGTAGAAGCATAATTCACACACTTAGCAACAGAGCAGAGAAGTGGAGTTCTATCTATATTTATATCTATAACCAGAGCAAGCAACACAGTAGACATATATTCGAGATATTGATTCGAAACACAAGTATATACTAATGATTAATTTAAATAGCAAACACAAAAGGAACAGAAAAACTTCACTAGTCAAATACGTACAAAACTTGATCAACAAAAATATTTGTAACACATGAAATGCTGCATCTTTCAAAGCCTTATCAGAGACTTAAACACAAATTTAGAAACAGAAGAATGTAAGGCAACACAAACAGCAGAAGACATGGGTTCTATTGTAATTACTATTCCCAAAGAGCAAATATTTTAATGAGGACTAAGCTATTATTCCTAGCAGATCAAGCTAACACATAGAGGCATCTTTGTTGATAACCCTTTACCATTCATATTATTCTATCAAAAGTAATACATTTTAATTCCCATTATTTTGAATTAATCATGCATTATCTTGTAGCTGTGACATTTTGATGAGGTAACTGTTAATTTTTAGAATGATAATGTAGAGTAGGTGTGAGAGGCCAGATCTGGCCAGTTTGAACATAAAACAGGTAGAACATTTTGGCTGGATATGGCCAGTTTAAATGCTAATGGGTTAACTGGCATTCCCAATTCAGGCTGCTGTTGAGCTGAATCAACTTTGTAGGGAACAAGGCAAATGGGCATGGCTCTCTGGACACTGACAATTTGGCATGGCTGACTGGACATTCAACCTGTTTCGGTGACAGTACTTTATGATTTCAAACAATATAATAATATTCTTCCATACTCTATAACACTTAGCAAAGTCCAAAATCACATCAAGGTTGTGAAGATAAAATTTTAAGATTGTAAACTTTCCTCTAGCACCCTAGCCGTACACTTCTTCCATTCATAGTTGATCATCTAGAATCTAGATCATTACCCCCAAAAACTAGACATTAAACACTATTCAAGTTCTTTTTGCATTGCCATTTTAGATGCCAAGTTTATGTGGAGGTCAATTTTAACTCTCATCCTTCTGGGCTTGATGATACAAGTAGCAGTCAAATACTGTTGATTGATTTAATCAACTTTAACCACCTTTTCTATAAATTTTATGACATATAAAGGATCCACATCATGTTCTACCCAACTCTAATCTTGAACAGAAAAGAAAACAAAAACAAAAAACAAAACAATCTGAGCTTATCTCAACTTGCCACCATAAGCCAAAGGTTTTGCTGTTTAACTTCAAGGAAGAATTATCTTCTGATGTTTGATGACAAAGAATATCAACATCATCAACTACATGACCAACATCTTTTTTTTTGAAGCATCGTCTTCGAATGTTGAGCTTCATGGAGGTGATGACAGGTGACCAAGACCTTGACGATATGCTGTGATTGAGAAGACTTGTCAAACCAGGTGAAATCATAGTAGTGACCATTGCTAGTGTCATGTAAATGGTACCCATTATACTCTCGGAGTGGTTGGCATTAAGAAGAGCATCCAGCCATAGAAACCATGCCAAATCAAACTGGGACCAGGTGCAGCTCTCCAGCTTAGGAGTTCCAATCAAATCATCCAACTCATGCCAGCATGGAAGGCGAACATTAAATGATGACGATGATCTTAAATACTGTTTTATTATTTTAGATGTCTTGATGAATGTGAATAACGAGGAAACAATACTGCTTACCTAAGAGCCTTTAGTATTACGGTAGCTAAAACATGAAGCACAATATACTTCTAGGATTATATTTAGGAACTGTTTTGGAGATTCAATAAATGGCATGCAATTGTACTGGAACACACAACACACTCTCAGCTGAAGCCGCATCACATGCAAGCTAATATATATATATATATAATATTAATATATATGATATACATACATACATATATATATATATATATATATATATATATATATATATATATAATATTAATATACAGGAGTAGGCAAAAGTAGAAATACAGTTGCTTAATATCAATGGAATGTTCTTTACATTCTTATCCAAAAAAAGAAATAGAGAAACGAAAAGAACATTCTATTCATTTTAAGCAACTGCCTACCTACCTTTGTCCACCCCTATATATATCATATATATATATATATATATATATATACACATATATATTATATATATACATATATATATATTATATTATATTATATTATATATATATATATATATATATATATATATATATATATATATATATATATATATGTACATAGGTCGGATAGATAGAGGGGAAAGTAGTAATGGTAGTAAAAGGATTGTTATTTAACTGTAGCTGTTCACTGGTGATGGTGAAGCATTTAACAGTAAGCAGTTGAATTATGTGCATTTGGGACTTACATGAAAAGTATGGAGCTCCTGTATGAGTAAATAAAAGAAACAGACATTTATTCATGGATATTCAGTTGGGGCATCCAACAAGTGAATCAAAAAACCTTCCTTTAAATGAACGTCTCCTTCATCAGCAACAAGAACAACATTAGCAGCAGCAACAACAACAACAGTAATACTAAATTGGCATGTTTCTTAAAACAACGTTGGACTGGAAACTAAAAAAAAATTCCACAGCATGTATGAATGAATGTAGGTATGCATATGCATGTGTGTTATACATACATACATACGCATACTCACATATATACATACATAAATATATACAAACAAACATATATATATGTTGCTGGTAGGTTCTGTTATTGCAAAGCTTCTGAAACAGAACAAAACTGGACATTCTATAATAATAATAATAATAATAATAATAATGAGCTGAGAGTAGTAACTGAAAGAGAGCCAATCCATATAATTACACAGAAACAATTCCTAACTACATGTAATACAAGGTAACAGGAAATAGGAACAGTGTGGGGGAACAGAGAATATATAAGCTAAATGTATAAAGTAGCATTTATAAAAAAAGATAATAATAATAATAACAATAATTTCTATAGTTAGAGAAACAAAGGAATGTGAGTGAAGCCACACCACTCATTAATGATGTGATATTAGGTAAAGTTTGAAGGAATGTGAAGGGACAGAAATTTTTGACATTATAGGTAATGTAGACTTACAGCACTAATCAGTCATTGTAAATTTATGCTGATGATAAGGATAATAATAATAATAATCCTTTCTACTAAAGGCACAAGACCTGAAATTTTGGGGTGGCGTGGGGGTGAGGTGGGGACTAGTCGATTACATAGACCCCCTCCCCCCCAGTGTTTCACTGGTACTTAATTTATCGACCCCCAAAAAGGATGAAAGGCAAAGTCCACCTCGGCAGAATTTGAACTCAAAACGTAGCGACAGGTGAAATACTGCTTAGCATTTTCAGTGTGCTAATGATTTTGCCAACTCACCACCTAACTACTACTACTACTACTACTACTACTACTCATCATCATCATCATCGTCGTTTAACGTCTGCTTTCCATGCTAGCATCGGTTGGACAATTTGACTGAGGATTGGTGAAACCAGATGGCTACACCAGATGGCTACACCAGATGGCTACACCAGATGGCTACACCAGGCTCCAATCTGATTTGGCAGAGTTTCTACAGCTGGATGCCCTTCCTAACGCCAACCACTCAGAGAGTGTAGTGGGTGCTTTTACGTGTCACCCGCACGAAGGCCAGTCAGGCTGTACTGGCAACGCCCACGCTCAAGATGGTGTATTTTATGTGCCACCTGCTAATAATAATAATAATAATAATAATAATAATAGTAATAATAATAATGATAATAATACAAGGTGTATAGCTCAGAGAGTAGGGAGTCTCCCCAGATCGAGATGCTTTCTCTCTGCATTGAAAATGCCACAGATCCAGTACTAAGGACATACGATTAGAATGTCCCAAGAGGGAATTGCAGAACAGATTCTTGAAGCCAAGCTAACTGGCAAGAGACCAAGAATTAAGATGGTTGGATAACAACCATGGTCTCATTGGTCATGTTTGAGAAACCAGCTGGAAAGTCCTAATAGTGGTTGCTGCTGATAGGATACTACGGAGGAAGTGCTTAGCCTCCCAGGAATAATGGATAGAGAGAAAATGCATGGATAGATGGATACTAAAAATTCTTTCTAATTTTGGCACAAGGCCAGCAATTTTGAGGGGAGGGGGAAGTCAATTACATTGATTCCACTACTTGACTGCCACAAGGCCAGCAATTTTCGAGGGGAGGGATTAGTCGATACCATCAACCACAGTATTTGACCAAGACTTTATTTTACTGACCCTCAAAAAGGTGAAAGGCAAAGTTGACCTCGATGGGATTCGAACTCAGAGCTTGGACAAATGAGCTTGAACAAATGCTGCAAAGCATTTTGTCTGATACTCTAACAATTCTCCCAGCTTGCTGCTTTACGGTTTCAAAATCTGGAACAAGAACAGCAATTTTAGTGGGAAGGACTTAGTCTATTAATCTCACCCCAAGTGCTCAACTGGAACCTAAATTACCCACCACACTCTGTACAATGGTTGGTGTTAGGAAGGGCATCCGACCATAGAAGCCAAGCAAATATGGAGCATACAACTGAAATGTGATCCTCCAAGCTATCAAGGAGGGTAGAAGAATTGGATCACGACAACATATCTAACCCATAGCTGTATGGATGTAAATTAACGATGATACTGATGATGATGATGATTGTGCTTATACATCCAAATGCTTTCTAAGCAAGTCATAGGTTGTTCTTGTTGACTTATTCTTCAAGTGAAAGTGTAGCCAATACTATTCACCAACCTTTGTATGGCACTACTAATAACCACAGAAAAATTTAATTAAATGTAATTTTAAATTTATTTTTTATATCACTAAAATTAGTTTCTATAAATACAATTCTTTTGTAAAGCAATATTTTGCCTGCAGTCTATAACACATACACACACACACATTAATCATCATTTTGTTATATGCACACTTACAAAATTGTTTAGTTAAAACAGTTACTGAACTATACGAGTTGTAAAGTCATAAGTTCAAATCCATTGCAGGTATTTCAATGGGTAAATTTACTGGAGTCATTACATTGGGTCTTGGACAGCAACATTTAAATTTGATACCTCACAACTCACCTTGTTAAATGTAAAACAAACAAACAAACAAGAAACAGTTCTTATATTTTGTTTTACCATTCAGGAGTAGAAGAATATTCACCAACCTTTTACATGTTCACTGCTAATTATAGGCTCTAGCTCTTTAAGTGTTTGCATTGTTGAAGCTGTCTGCATTATGAAATCCTCTTCTGAAAAATAAATTCATGAAATGATATAAAAAAAAAAAAAGTAATATCATATACAAAATCACAGATCTAATATAATAAAATGCACCCCAAAACCATAGTGTTGGTGCTTAGACTCATTGCCATTTACAACGAGGGTAGCCCTTGATCAAATTGATTTACGATGAAAAACATTCTGACCATGATAAATCTCTACTTTTGCCAGGACACCAGGTAACATTCCCAGATGATTTGGTGGAACCTATTCTTGATAGCAGCTAAGTATCTTGAAGCAATGTAGCATTAAATATTTTTCCCACCAACACAGATGGCAATTCTCTTTTGATCAGAGGCCTCTACTTGATTGGTATCAACCTGGGATTAAATAATAAAGCAAAGATTTTTTTTCTCTAAAACTGGAATATGAAAAAGGAAGGCAACAAAGGTGAGAAATTTCAATGATCTTACTCAACAACCAGTCCAGTTACGTAAGCTGTGGTTGTTGTTTCTTTAACCCTAGGTCAGTGAGCCCACATCGATTAGACACATAATCATCAGACATTGTTTTTTTTTAGAAGTCTGAAGGACTACAGTATGTAATGTGTCCTTTTCCTGGTTGTGACTGTGTGGTAGAGAAGTTTGCTTCCCAACCATAGAGCTTTGGGTTCAGTCCCACTGCACAGTACCTCGGGCAAGTGTATTCTACTATAGTCCCAAGCTGGATCAAAGCCATGTGAATAGGTTTGGTACACAGAAAGTAAAAAAAGCCTGTTGTGTGTGCTTGTGTGTGTGTGTGTGTGTGTGTGTGTGTGTGTGTGCGCACACTTGTGTTTTGTTGCCTTGACATATCATCATCAACATCATCATCTAATGTCTGTTTTCCATGTTGGCATGAGTTGGACAGCTGGACAGGAACTGACAGGACCAGGGGCCGCACCAGGTTTCATTGTCTGTTTTGGCATGGTTTGAACAGCTTGATGCCCTTCCTAATGCCAACCTCTTTGCAGAGTGTACTGGGTGCTTTTCACATGGCACCATCACCAGTGCTTTTTATGTAGCACCAGCATCACAGTCACAGAAACTGTATCGTTCATTTCCAAAGTTCTGCAAGAAAATGTCAGTTCATAGGGAAATAACTTTCTTGCTTAGAAACAGGTGAAGGTTGGGAACAGGAAGAGGACGCAGTTGTAAAAAATTTGCCTCAGTAAACTCCATCTGACCCATGCAAGCATGGAGAAGTAGACATTAAAATGATAATGGTAATGAAAATGTTATCTGAACGAGTTTAAGCTGCATTTGCTAACATGTTGAGCGACCAAGCAAAAGTTTCTCATCAGCCTAAATTGTAACATATATTCCGAAGTATAATCACTCTTAAGATAATGAAATTATAAACAACATATGGATAATGTCAACAAAATAATCAAAGCATATAAGAACAGAGATTGTTGCTGTAAACAATTGTTGTTGTTGTTGTTGCTGTATGTTTTTTAATTAATAAAGTATTTATTTATCCTATACATTAATTGAAAATACACCAGGGTTTAATTATAGTTCAAAGATGTTGTACAGCTAATCACATGCCTTGTTATCTCCAACGTGGCACACATTTTCTCGTCAGGTCGACTGGCAGGAATGTAAAAGTGTTGGACGAAATGCCCAGCAGAAATTTGTACCGACTCTTTTATGTTCTGAGTTCAAATCCTGCCAAGGTCAACTTTGCCTTCCTTCCTTCCTTCCTTCTATCCTCTCAGAGTTGCTAAAATAAAGCACCAGTTAAATGTGGAAGGGTGGGCTCTATGTAATCCAACTAATCACTCGCCTGAATAGAACTGGCCTTGTATTTATACTAGAAACAACTACAAGTCCTGCCGCCACCACCACTTCTACAACTGCTATAGCTTACAATTTTGATTATTAAAACAGTCGTGTTTTTTTGTAAACAAACAATGGGTGTTAAGTAACTTTATATCTTGTAACAGTATTTGCGCTTTTCTACTTTTCCTTTCTTTTAACTGCATTTTACGCAGATTTTAATATTCCCCACACCTTAATAATAATAATAATAATAATAATAATAATAATAATAATAACAATAATAAGAGTTTCAATGTATGTGAGAGATTTGGTTACTATTTCTGGCAGATGTAATTACACAGAGATGCCATCACAGGTTCACTTTCTAGAGAAATTGTTAAGTCAGGTGTTTTCTAGCCAAACAGTTAAGAAGTTTGTTTTTGCAGTCATGAGGAGCCAAGTTCAAGCCCACTGTATGGCACCCTGGCCAAGTAGCTTTTTCTTTTTAACAATAGTTATAGGTGCAGGCATGGCTGTATGGTAAGACACTTGTTTCCCAATTACATTGTTCTAGGTTCATTCCCACTGTGTGGCACCTTGGGCAAGTGTCTTCTGCCTACAGCCTCAGGCCAACAAAAAGCCTTGTGAGTGGATTTGGGAGACAGAAGCTGAAAAGAAGCCCATCGAATATATATATATATATATATATATATATATATATATATATATATATATATATATATATAGTGAGAATTTACAAAAAAAAAAAACAACAAAAGACAAAGATAGGTGAGTAAACAACAAACAGATGTATTAGTTTAATGCTTGGGAAGTGAGAAAGTCTTTAATGTTTCAAGCCTATGCTCTTTGACAGAAAGGAACACAGAAATAAACAGGGAGTGAAAATAGAAAAAGGTTTAGCAGCTTGTGATCTATCTATCTATCTATCTATATATATATATATGGGAGAATATACGAAAAAAAACAACAATAGACGAGGACAGGTGGTGTAAACAACAAAAGGATGTATTAGTATGACGCTCGGGAATACGGAAAGTCTTTTACGTTTCGAGCTACGCTCTTCAACAGAAAGAATACGGAGAAAACAAGGAGAAAAACATGGAGAAAAAAAAATTGAATGGTGTTTGGTCAACGATCTATCATGTAATTGTTAAAGAGGACAACAAACATCTCAAGTCATATACATCATTATCATTGGAAAAAATTCAAAGTCTTACAGCTTTTTCCGGGATATCCCAGAGTATGGGTTATTCCATCTTCAGAGACAAATAGGGAAAATGAGAAGGGTATATATTAATGGAATGACAATATACAGGAAGGGAGTAAAGATGGAATATACCATACTCTGGGATATCCCAGAAACAGCTGTAAGACTGTGAATTTTTTCCAATAATAATATGACCTGAAATGTTTGTCTTGCCTTAATGTTTGTTGTCCTCTTTAACAATTATATATCCGCTATATTGGAAGTCTACAATGGCTCCATAACTACTGTCTTGGCTATAACCTTGGAGCCCTAGTAATCCGTTACAGCACTTACCTAGCATACCTAATCGTTTAGATCACTTGTGAACTAAACCCCCAAAGGAAAAAGACAAAAAAACAACAACAATGTGAGGACGTGATACAGATTGTGTTACTAGAGGCTCGGGAAAGGAAAGAAAGAGAATATGATGTTTCGAGCGGAGCTCTTCGTCGGAAACAAAGAAAGTCCAAAGAAGGGAAAAACGGAGGGAGAAAAAAATCGCCACCGATATCCACGACGTTACATGCAAACATGGACAAATGGATGTTGAAAAACAATGATGATGATTAAATATTCTTTTTATTCTATTTTTTTAAAGATGTTTGATTATGATTTGAAGAAATTTAGCTGCTCTACCTAACTGCTTAAGTAATCATGAAGAGGTTGGGTCTTGTTCATTTCGACAATGCTGCACTAGAAACAACCAGGTTTGAACTCATGAGTGTCGTGTCAGCAGGATGAGAGTTAAACCGCACTTCTATTAACATATTACAAACAAAGAAATCAAAAGAAATTATTAATCTGTCCGACCTGTTGAGACTGATTAAATAAAATCAATACAGTAATCAGCATTGATTTCTCAACAGCAATCAAGCTTGTATCAACACACACACACACACAAATGATACACACAGTATACACACACATATCTACTCAATAAATATTCCTTTACTAACTTCAGTTACTGGACTGTGGCTACGCTGGAGGACGGCCTTAAAAAACGAAAAAATCAGCCGACTGGTAAGAGTGGGATTTGAACACACACCACCTGAAAGACTGTATGTCATTATTTTCACCATCATCATTGTATTTATATCTGACTCTCCATGTTGGCATGGGTTGTATGGGATTTATTAAGATAGTAGGAGATAGTAGGCGTAGGAGTGGCTGTGTGGTAAGTAGCTCGCTTACCAACCACGTGGTTCCGGGTTCAGTCCCACTGCATGCCACCTTGGGCAAGTGTCTTCTACTATAGCGTCGGGCTGACCAAAGCCTTGTGAGTGGATTTGGTAGACGGAAACCGAAAGAAGCCCGTTGTATATATGTATATATATATATATATATGTATATATATATATATATATGTATGTGTGTGTATATGTTTGTGTGTCTGTGTTTGTCCCCCCACCATCGCTTGACAACCGATGCTGGTGTGTTTACGTCCCCGTAACTTAGCAGTTCGGCAAAAAGAGAACAATAGAATAAGTACTAGGCTTACAAAGAATAAGTCCTGGGGTCGATTTGCTCAACTAAAGGCGGTGCTCCAGCATGGCCGCAGTCAAACGACTGAAACAAGTAAAAGAGATTAAAAAAAAAAGAGAGTATAGTGTTTTGGGGATGGATGGATGGATGGATGGTTGGATGGTTGGTCTTCTTGACACCCACCCTTTTAGTTGAATCCTCCATCAGGCAAGGATTTGGTAAGCTTATCTTAAAAAAATCAAGAATCTTTCCTCTCCTGGATCATCATCTGACTCTGGAATCTCTTCCCTGCAGCTATTGATCTGCACCAGTTTCAATGGAAAATTAACAGCATCAAGCGCACTAGTCTGCTAAGTTCATTGACACTGTTCTTTCCGCCATGCTCAATAAAAAATTTTTTTAAAAAAACACCAGCAGTTATAATTCCAAGATGCCATCATCATACTTCTTCACTCTATCCTGTCCATCTCTCTCACTCTCTCCTGTCCATCTCTCTCACTCTCTCCTGTCCATCTCTCTCACTCTCTCCTGTCCATCTCTCTCACTCTCTCCTGTCCATCTCTCTCACTCTCTCCTACATATTCTTTTATTCTTTTCCTTGCTTCAGTCATTTCACTGCGGCCATGCTGGAGCACCACCTTAAAGGGTTTTTCAGTGCGAAGAAGTCGACCCCGAGACCTATTCTTTGTAAGCCTTGTACTTATTCTATCAGTCTCTTAGGCTGAACCACTAAGTTACAGGGATATAGTAACACCAATATCGGTCGTCAAGAGATGATGGCGGTGGGGGATAAACACAGATACACAAGCACATACATACATATACGACAGGCTTCTTTCAGCTTCTGTCGACCAAATTCACTCACAAGGCTTTGGTTGGCCCACGGTTATAGTAGAAGACACTTGCCCAAGGTGACATGCAGTGGGACTGAACCTGGAACCATGTGGTTGGGAAGCAAGCTTCTTACCACACAGTCACACGTGCACCTGTATCTCGACAGTTACCTTGTCAACTGTCACATTTGAAATATTTTACATGACATGAATTCTAAATCTTACAATTCCAAGTATTTATAAGCTTCAAACTGCTCTATAATTACACAAACTTGTGCATAAAGTTTATAATATCCTTATCTCATATTGGAAAGAGGTAACCTGAAACCAGAAGTAATGACTTCATTTTTAATTGGTGCTCATATTTTGTATTTCAAGTACATTTTTTAATATTGTTCTGTGACTGAGTGAGTGTGTGTGCATGAGAGAGAGAGAGAGAGAGAGAGAGAGAGAGAGAGAGAGAGAGAGAGAGAGAAAGAGAGAAGGCACATGGCTTGGTTTGGGTGTCATACTCACAATCGTAAGATTGTGGTTTCAATTCCTGGACCAGGTGATGCATTGTACTCTTGGGCAAAACCCCCTATTTCAGGTTGCTCCAGTCCACTTAGCAGGCAAAAATGAATAACTCTGTGAAAGACTGGTGTTCTGTCCAGGGGTTAGGGAATATATAAGCCACAAAATATGGGAAATTGCCTTCATGAGCCTATGGCTTGAGAAGGATCTTTGATTCTTTTGATATTTATACATACTTATATATAGACATATACATGTATATCTGAACAAACACATATACACATAGATGCATACATCTGCACATTTACACACACACACACACACACACAGGAAGATGCATGGCTGTGTGGTTAAGAGGTTTGTATCCCAACATGTGGTTTTAGGTTCAGTCTCAGGAGAGAAAGAGAACATGAGTATGTGAGTATATATACTTTTTATGTATTAATTGGCAATAAGTTGAAAAAGTAGTTCAAGGGCCAAGAATTTCATGCTTGACACAGATTAAACTAACACTATGATAAGTGACATGTATGAATTTCATGGCCCTTGGATCACTCTAGTAACTTTCAGCCAAATCACCTGCTGAAGTGGCAGACTTGGGGCTTTATCGTATCCATCAAAGCCATGGAATGCAACACAGGTAGCCTTTGAACTAATGAGGCTATCCTAATTAATGTGGAAGCTGTGAATTAGTAGTTAAGATGCTGCACTCAAGTTTGTAAGATTCTGGTTTCAATTCCTGGACCAGGTGATGCATTGTGCTCTTGAGCAAAACACTTCATTTCATGTTGCTCCAGTCCCGGGAGGGAATATATATGCCACAAAATTTGGGAAACAGGCCTTATGAGGCTATGACTAGGGAAAGTCCTTTGATCCTTTTTTTTTAAATCCAAATTAATAAGATGAAACCCACATTATACAATACACAAAAACTACACAAAGTAACTGGCTACAATAACAACACCAGTCTGTGCAGGCCACTACTCTCTCCCACACATCTAAGCAATGAGAATAGTGTTATTCCATCTCCCATTTCTCCATGTATCCTGCTGGAGAAGTCCTAAACTTGAAATATCAATAAAAATAGAAAATATAAGGTAAACCTTCACCTGTTGTCCTTTTTTCACTTTTGTAGTTCATTTTGCATTGTTGCAGCCTTAACGAGTTTTTATTATCTAATTTAATATCACACAATGCTTCACCCAAAACTATTCCAATATATACACACAAACACACACATATACAAATTGTTCTAATATATACACACATCATACATTCATATATACATATGTGCGTGCACATACGCTCACGCACACATGCACTCTCACTCTCTCTCAGGAATAACTGATAAAGCCAAAAAACAACTCTAAATACCAACGGCCAGGTGTACAGAGTACTACAACAACAACATCAACACCACCACCACCACCACCACCAACAACAACAACACTACCACTCACCTCAATTCATAAAAGCAATTCTGTGATCAGGGATGCATTACTAATTCACAGAAGTACAAAGATAGGGAAGCAGAGAAAAATCAATGCTTTTAAATGATATGGCAATAGCAATGGAATTAGGTTTGGTACCATGCCACAATAAACAAAGCAGAGCAATGAGATCAACAGCAACCAGATGGAATGTCATTCATTGTGATATATATATACATATATATAATGCGTGTGTGTATGTGTGTACACATATATACATATATAACTTTATATATGTGTGTGTGTTATATATATACGTAGATAGATATATATATATGTGTATATATCTATATATCTATATATATGTATATAAGTATACATATATATGTATGTATATATATATATATATGTGAGTGTGTGTGTGTGTGTATGCATATAAATATATGACCTTAAAAAAACTAATGCTATCTTTGTCGGTCATTCAATTTCTCTCAACTGATCAATGGGCTGATTGAGTAAACAGATCAATGAATGAACCCACAATGAGTATGGGAAACAGCTGTAAGTCGAATTTGCAAGACTGAAATACTATGTAAAGACCATTATTTATACCTTGTTTTGTATATCACTTTGTGTAAAAGACTAGTTTAACTGGGAATGCAACCATGGATTTACGATATATCATAGAATGAAACTAGAACCTTGGACCCTGCCATAAGCATACACAGAGTTCTTCACTAATCTAAAAAAAACTTTTGTTACCCAGTGTACTTGTATTTACAGAGAGCTTATAGAGTATTTTGCCAGGATTGATAATTCCTCATTAATAACTGTTTGTGTGTGTGTGTGGTGTCAAAACAGGAAGTGTGTGTAAGGGGAGACAAATGTTCTAGGAACAGACATAAACTTCCTGTTGAAAAAGAGTTCATAACTCCAACTAAAAACATTTGTCTCACCTTACACACACTTCCTGTTTTAACACCACACTTCCTGCTTAACACAAACTTTTAACCTTTTTTTAAACCTACCACAACTCTCAATTCTCATGCATCCTTATTTTTCATTCTCCTTCTTGAAAATTTGCTTCGCAATGAAAGCTGGTTAGAAATCTTTATTAAAACATACTTCCAATTTAGCATTCTGCCTTATTCTTCATTTTCCTATATATGTATATACATACATACACACACATATATATATATATATATATATATATATATATATGAAAGTATACACATACATACAACCATATGCTTATAATGAATACTCACATATAAAAATGTGTGTGTGTGTGCATGTCAGTATTCTATTCAACTCTATTTAAAACGCAATGAAGCAGGTCTTTGAATATGGCTGCTAAGTAGAAAGTTCAGTCACCCAGGTAAAAATAGAAGACAATAAGAACAAACACATTACATACAAAAACAACAACAGCAGCAGTAATGAAAACAGGCAAAAAAAAAAAAATACAGAGGAAAAGAAAAGGGAAAAAATTAACTGCATCAACAACAAACTACATTATATATGATTTTATACAAATCACAAAATAAACAGCGAGCATGTGCGTGTGTGAGTGTATGTACGAGGGAGATAAGGGCAGTGGGAATGAAAGAGAGCGAGTGAGACAATGATAGAACAAGTGAGAGAGTGATAGAAAGAGAGAGATGTAGAGAGAGTGATGGAGAGATGGAGACAGGGAGAGAGAGAGAGAGAGAAGGAGGGAGGGTCTCCATGAGCTGGTAGAATCATTAGAATTCCAGAAAAATGCTTTGCAGTATATCTTTTGGCTCTTTATGTTCTGAGTTCATATCCTACTGAGGTCAGTTTTGCTTATCCACTCGCCGAGATTCTTTAAAATAAAGTACAAGTCCGGTCAAGTGCTGGAGTCTATGGTGTGAACTAACCCCCCAACCTTTCTCAAAATCATTGATCTTGTGGCTAAATTTAAAAAAAGGCAATAAGCAAACCATTATTAGAATATTGGATTGACCAAATCATTGGAATCAGATAAACTGTTTTACAATATTTCTTCTGGTTCTTTACATCATCATCATCACCGTTTAACATCTGCTTTCCATGCTGGCATGAGTTGGACAGTTTGACATGGAGCTGGCAAGCAGGGAGCTATCCAGACTCCAATTGTCTGTTGTGGCATGGTTTCTATGGCCAGATACCCTTCCTAATGCCAACCACTTAACAGAGTGTGTTGGATGCTTCTTTATGCGCCACTGGTACAGGTGCATTTACGCAGCACCATTACAGGTGCATTTATGCAACACTGGCACAAGTGCGTTAATGCAACACCAACACAGGTGCTTTTTATGTGGTACCAGCACCTGAAAGGACAAACCTGTATGTGTGGAAGACAGTGATTTTACTAAGCTTGACCTAAGCTCAGATCCAACTGAAGTCAGAAATACCTTTCACTTTCATTCACTTAAGCCCTACAATCTCTACAAAGTTTACGCCATTGATGACTTTTCTCCACTCTTCTCAACACTTATGCCTTTTCTGCTTCTTTCCAGTTTCAACTCTGCTTTTTCAGATCTGCCTCAACATCTCACTTCCAGCTATTTTTAGAGTGTCCTCTCTTCCACCTCCCTTGTGGGTTCCAGTCCAGACATGTTTCCCTGAGGGAAGGCCTACCTCTCCCATCTTGTTGGGTTAGAATTGTCATTAAAGCTTCTTCTGTAACTTTGCATTTTTTCTAGGTAGGAGTGTTAGCCCTCTGCAAACCCATTTTTACCCCTGAGAACAGGAGGTCAATATTAATCTGGCCTTTATCCTTCGACCTCCCTAACATGGGAGACTCTACAAGGAGCTTGTGGAGTTCTGCTGGTGATACACACAAATCATCACAACAAGGACTGGACTTTATCCATTCAGAGTCAATTAATGTACTGAGGTTGATGATATCAACAAAATACCCTCCCTTCAAAATCGCTAGCTTTATTCCTAAACCAGGAAGAATTATTGAAGCTATCAGCTGTAACCTTCACCCGACACCCCTGTGGCAAATTAGAAACTGCCAATGCCATCACTGTCACCACCACCATTTTCTTTCCAAAGTAATTTATTAAATTAGTAAGCAAACACAGTGATGTCACAAGCATTTGTCAATCTCTGCTGCCGATAACAATAATGTCCAGACAATGGTAAAATCAATATGCTATTGGTTATACTTCTTCTCCTCCAACAGTTCTAACTTTTGAAAAGATGCAGTAAGCTGAAAGTTATTTTCATACTTGAACAAGTTAGTCCATTTAGGGGAAAATTGCCAAGTAGATTTGTAATTATAAAGTACTTTTTAATACTGTTTATATAATGTTTTTTTCTCCAAAATAATACTGATTATCATTTCTAATTTAGGCATAAAGCCAGCAATTTGGAGGAGAGGAATTTAATCAATACCAACAACCTTAGTACTTGACTGGTACGATATTTTATTGACCCCCAGAGCTGATGAAAAGTAAATCTGGCTCAAGGTTATGGAAGACAGTACCCAATGTGGAGCGCAGTGAGACTGCAACCGAAACCATGTGATAGCTGAGTGAGTTTCTTAACCACACGGCCATGTCTGTGCCTATATAACTTGTCGCTATTTTCAAGTGCATGTTGATTAGGCCATCTTTAAATAATATTATATCATAGCTCCAAATCTGAATTTTATTAATCTTCACTGAGCAATTTGCAAGAGCTCTTTACAGAAAAAGGCATTTTCCAAGTCTGCAATGCATTTATGCCTATTATATATGTGTGTGTGTGTGTGTGTGTGTGCATGTGTGTGTGTGTGTGTGCATGTGTGTGTGTGCATGTGTGTGTGTAGAATAGATAGCCAGATATACATATATCTAGTTATATCTATGTACACACACACACATACCCTCACTTTCTTTTACTGATTTTGGCAGATCTGCAGCCATGCTAGGACACCACCTTTATTCATGTCAGTCTGAAATTTAGCTTATCGACCCCTATTTATCAAATTATTTATATACCTTCAGATGCATTAGTGATACAACCAGATGCACCATTTTATATCAGCATACACAACGCCATCCAAATCCACACGCTCTCACACACACACGACAGGCTCGTGTAAATTTCACACCATCATATTCCACTTGTAAAAGATGGTCGAGTTGAGGCACCTGTACACGACACTTGCCTAAGGTACTAAACAGCTGGATCATACGTGGTTGCACAGCTAACTTCTTGCCCAGACAGCAATGCCATCTGCATCTATATATTAATTATTTGTTAGTGTTCGTTACATTGACTTCAAATCTCATTGGATTGTTACTTGAAATTATGAGAAATGTGAGAATGTCAAATATTGCTCTGCAGTGGGTTAACATAAACGGCAAATAATAATGACAATGTAGATGATCATGATGATGGTGGTGGTGATGGAGGTAGTGATAGAGGTGGTGGTGGTGACGGAGGTGGTGGTGATGATGATGGTGATGATGGTGATGGTGGGAATGATGGTGGAGGTGATGATGGTGATGGTAGTAGTGCTGATGATGGTGATGATGATGCTGATGACTTCAATAAAAATGCTGGTAGTAATCCTGTTGTTATTGATGCTGCTTGTGGTGGTGGCAATGTCTATGGGTCTATGTTTAGTGTGTACACAATGGTATAAATGAAAAAAAAAAGTCTAACAACATTAATATACACTCACACACAAAGATTTGCAACTTTAAAAAAATTTCTTTTCCTTTTTTTTGGTTACTTTTATTCAATACTGACAGATGATAACAATTATATAAATTATTTTGTTCCTAATAAGTAAGAGTATTACATTGAATGACTCAGGATAATTGAAGATGTTTTTCTTTCTAATTACCAAAAAAAAAAAAAAAAAAAAAAAAAAAAAACCAAGTAAACAAACAAACAAAAAATTGTTTAGTTAATTAGAGATAAATATTCTAAAGTGGAGGTAATGTGAGCGAAAATCACTCCCCTAATTGGCTGCAATTAAAATTAAAAAAAAAAAAGAACTAAAAAAGAATTACCCTTATCTGTTTTTATTCTTTTGCTATTTTTATTCTTTTTTAAAAAATTGAAAAAACACAAAGAAAAAACTAAACAGATGGAAATGTTTATACTGATGGTTTCAATACTGTAAATATTTGTTGCTGTCGTTGTAGTTGTTGTTACAGTCATTTGTCCATGGTAACGATAAAATTTAAAGACCTCCTCCAAAGTCCCAAGGACCTTTCAAGGAGCGAGTAAATAGCTGATTGCACAACATCAAGATGAAAAGATAAAGCCCCTCTCACACTCTCTCTCTCTCTCTCTCTTTCTCTCCACCCCTTGATAGGATGCCAATCTCTCTTAGCTGTTACTTTCCAACATGACCAGCTAATTAATTATTCCTGACAGCATTGGCTTTACTGGTACCATATAAGGCGGTAGCATTCCCAGATGATCTCTTACCTATTACTGACAGCACTGCCAGAAATGGTACTGTGTAGGGTGTAACATTCCCAAAAGATTCTTAGCGGAATTTTGCTAAAGTGGTACCATATAAGGTGCAACATTCTTAGATTATCTGCTACCTGTCTCATATCATTTGATTCATGTCTATTTTTTCTTTCATACTTCAAGTCCCACTGCACAGTGCCTTAGGGAAGTGCTTTTTTTACTTTAGCCTCAGGTTGCCCAAAGCCTTGTGAGTCGATTTAGTAGATGGAAACTGAAAGAAACCCATCATATAATATGGCTGTATGGTAAGAAGCTTGCTTCCCAACAACATGGTTCCAGGTTCAGTCCCACTGCATGACACCTTGGCCAAGTGTTTTCTACTATAGGCTCGGGCCGACCAAAACCTTGTGAGTGAATTTGGTAGACGGAAACTGAAAGAAACCCATCATATATGTGTGGGTGTATTTATGTGTGTGTGTTTTTGTGTCTGTGTTTGTCTACTCACACCCACCATTGCTTGACAACTGATGTTGGTGCGTTTACATCCCTGTAACTTAACAGTTTGGCAAAAACACTGATAGAATAAGTACTAGGGTTAAAAAAAAAGTCCAGGGGTTGATTTGTTCAACTAAAACCCTTTAGGGCGGTGCTCCAGCATGGCCGCAGTGAATTAATTGAAACAAGTAAAAGAATAAAAGAAGATATATATATATATATATACACGTGTGTGTCTATGCGTTCCCTGATGCAGTGGTTGCATATAAGCATCATTGTCATATAAGCAAATAAGCATCATTGTCATATAAGTGAAGCTGTTTGTTTCCAATGTATAGAAATAGGGAAATATTAATCTTTTTGTAGTGATAGGCAATGGTTGGCAACAGGAAAGGCATCTGGCAGTGGAAAATCTGCCTCAGTAAATTTCATCTGTTCCAAGCAAGCATGGAAAAATGGACATTAAATGAGGAGGATGATGATGACAACGATGATGACAACAACAACAATAAGTTGAACAGGTTTGCAATCAAGCAACCTTTTGCATATACTGATCACGCACCAGTAAGATACTAAGACACAATGTGTTTCGCAGGCCTTCTTCAAATACTTCTTTGCCTATCCTACCTAATAAGCAAAAAGTTCCATTACTATTGTCTCTGCCCACCACGCTTCATAAATTATGGTGTACTCCTTTCAGTTGGTGACCTGTTGATCCTGCATAAGTTTCTATTGCATAATATAATTTATGCCTACCTCTGTACGTATATCTACATATATATATATATATATATATATATATATAGCGAGCTTGCTAGTACATATATATATATATATATATATATATATATATATATATATATATATATACATATATATACATATATATATACACATATATATATATATATATACATATATATATATATATATATATACATATATATATACATATATATATATACATATATATATATACATATATATATACATATATATATATACATATATATATATACATATATATATATACATACATATATACATATATATATATACATATATATATATACATATATATATATACATATATATATATACATATATATATATACATACATATATATACATACATATATATACATACATATATATACATATATATATATACATATATATACATATATATATATACATACATATATACATATATATATATACATATATATATATACATATATATATATACATACATATATATACATATATATATATACATACATATATATACATATATATATATACATACATATATATACATACATATATATACATATATATATATACATACATATATATACATATATATATATACATACATATATATACATACATATATACATACATATATACATACATATATATATATATATATATATATATATATATATATATATATATATATATATATATATATATATATATATATATATATAGAGCGAGCTTGCTAGTACATATATATATATATATATATATATATGAGGAGGTGCTGAAAAGTTCCTGGCTCTGGGTAAAATAAAATACAGGAGGATCAGTTGCGGCATGTGAAAAGCACCCAGTACACTCTGTTGGCATTAGGAAGGGCACCCAGCTGTAGAAACCATACGTCAACAGACAACTGGAGTCTGGACAACTCTTGCTAGCCAGCTCCATCTCAAACCGTCCAACCCATGTCAGCATGGAGAGTGGACATTAAACGATGATAATGATATTCCCTTCTCAGATTCACCCACTTATTGCAGCGGTCCTTCAGTTTTACGAAGCCCTCTAAAAGAACTCATCAGGTCGGCCTCCAGCCAAGCCTTCCATGATACCCTTAAAGCCAGGAACTTTTCAGCATCCCTTCATAGTTGGTATATTTGTAGAAAACTCAGTTACAATGTATAAATATCAAAAGTTGTATCCATTTGTTTGCAGAGCTTAGTTTCTATCTACAGACCTCCGAGTTATGGGCCCAGCAGGCTTTCACTGACCACTCTGCTCAACGAGTGATTAAAGCAAATATATAATGTATAATTTCTTTTATTGTCTGTTCTGCGTTACATTACTTCTATTATATCATCCACCATGTGTCATTATTTATTTATCTCGATGCATCGGACTGTGTCAAATGTACGAAACACACTAACCACACGACGCATGCTGCAGCACTAGGATGTTAATTTACTTACTCAAAGGTGACATGTCATTCTGTTGATACTCTGAGAATCACATTTGACAAACCACATGCGTAGATCTGTGTGCTGCAGATTTTTCTGAGTGTCTCCTCGTTTGCCAGTTTACAGATCAACCAGAAGCAAATCAATTCGGTAATTGATCTTCCAGCACAGCATAGCAAGCGAGCTTGCTAGTACATATGTATTGATGCTTTCCACTAGACAATTCATAGATGCTTTTCACTCCACTCAAGTCTGTTATTCATGTCACAAACATACATCAACACAACTCTCTACCGCATACATCTGCTGATAATTTTCATGCCCATACATTTTCTCCATTCACTTGCATTGTTTGTCACGCAGATAATGATAATAAGAAGAATAATCCCTTCTAATTTTGGCACAAGGCCAGTGATTTTGAGAGGAGGGGACAAATTGATTACATTGGCCCTACTACTTGACTGGTATATTATTTTTTTGACCCCCTAAAGCAGTGGCTTTCAACTGGGGTTTATATAACTTGGGGGTGAAATTTTATTTCCCACAAGAGTTCCAGATCCCAGTTATGAACTCATTTGCATACAGCCAATCAGAGCTCAACTATCAAACTGATTTATGAGCGCATAACAAATGATGGGCAATAAAATAAGGTCACTTGGGTAAGGAATGACTATAAGCCTAGTACTTATTAGATCAGTCTCTTTTGCCGAACTGCTAAGTTACGAGGATGCAAACACACCACCATTGGTTGTCAAGTAATGTTGGGGGGACACACAGACACACAAACATATACACACACATACATATATATACGACGGGCTTCTTTCAGTTTCCGTCTACTAAATCCATTCACAAGGCTTTGGTCAGCCCGAGGCTATAGTAGAAGACACTTGCCCAAGGTGACATGCAGTGGGACTGAACCCAGAACCATGTGGTTGGTAAGCGAGCTACTTACCACACAGCCACTCCTGCACCTACTTATTCACAGATCATGAGTCTAAATAAGCTGTAGTTGTTTAACCCTTTAGCATTGGCCCAAATATTCTACCCGTTTTGTGTTCAAACTTACAAGGTCAGGCTTCTCACGCCTACCCTGCAATGTCATTCTAAAAATAAACAATCCCATCATTGACATTTCAAAGCTAAAAGGTAATGCCTGATTAACTCAAAACAATGTGAATGAATAAGCAATATCTATGGCAGCAATAATCTGAATGCTAAAGGGTTACACATTTTTGATAGGTTACTAAATCCTACATTCTGCCTCAGTCCAAGTCTCTCTGTCAGCAATAAGTACCAGAAATCTGAGAATGCTGCAATAAATTTCATCATTCCTTTTTACAACTTTTACCCCCCCCCCCCCCCCAAAAAAAAACAACAGAGCTAAACACCAGCTCTTGATTGTCCTTCAAGGATTAGAGGAAATTTATATTACATAAGAAAACTAAAATCTCTGTAAGCTCACAAAAGGAAAAGCTAAATGAACAGGCAAAGTTGTAACTGCATGCCAATATCAACATATTTTGTAAGAATGTTACAAAGGTGAGGTTAAAACTACGACAAAAACATCTTGTTCAGTCAATAATTTGTCTAACTATTTATCTGTGGCTAAATTTGGCACCATCTTAAGACTAATCTAAACAATCTTTGTTGCCAAGGCAGTTTCATATTATAATAAGTTTCTGAGTTGTAGGATGTAGACTTACTTGTGTGGCTTAGAATAAGCTCTGTCGTCCAAAGTGAAGAGCGAGTTAGTGAGCGAGAGGGGTGCATATGAGCATGAGTATATATGTGGGTGTACATAGAATATATACACAAACACACGTTTAGATACATACATATATATATATATACAGACACATAGATGCAGTATACATAGCCAAGTGGACATACAAACATACACCTATAAGCATGCATACACACATATACACACTCACACGAAGAGATACACATACACATACAGCACTTGTTCATACATAGATACAAACACACATGCATGCACGATACAAATATACACACAAACACCTATATACAATCACACATACACATGCATACAAACATGTATGCATACACACACATACACATATGTATACAAACATATATACATAGACACACAAATGTTACAAACATAGACATACATATATGAACAGCATTTGTTCATACATACATACATACATTTACATATATTATACACACACACACACACACACACACACATTGCAGTTAGGTGGAAAGTGTCCATATGAAGATGTGTGCTCATAATATTGAAACACTGAAGCTGAGAAAATATTTTAAAAAGAAATCAGAATTAAGCCAAAGCTATTTTCGCTCAAAGCATTGCAATCAATAATTGACCGAGATATATGCATCTACATCATCATCATCACCACCACCATCATCATCACCATTATCTTGAAACATATTCACTACTAAATGTAATTGCTATGATGTCATATAAGTTTTTGGAGAAAGGTCATAGGTGAGTGGCTTCGAGTTGCCATTTCCTTTGGGTCTGAGTGAAGCCTTAGAGTTTTGGAGATGAAGAATTTCACTGATTGGAAGTATATGTAAGTGAAACAGTAAAAGTCTTCATCTCTAAAACTTTAAAGCTTCATTCATTTAGTTAACTCTTTCAATGGTTTTTACTCACTGGACTGTGGCCAAGCTGGGGCACTGGATAATAGAGAACAGTTGATAAAGTCAACATCAACCCCCCCCCCCCCCCCCCCCAGTACACCTTTATGTTATCAAACTTGGAAGAATCAAAAGCAAAAGTGGGAGCTGCGGGGGGGGGGGGGGGGGGGGGCAATTTTGCATCGGTCCTAAAATGTAACATCAACCCCAGTACACCCTTGTTTTATCGAACTTGGAAGGATCAAAAGCCAAAATGGTAGCTGGGGGAGGGGCAGTCTTAAAACAATATCAACTTTAAAACACCCTTACCAACCTTACCAACCGCTGAAGAATCGAGGGCCGGAGAAGCTACTGGGTTTGTTCCAAAGTTTTACATCACAAGCACATGTCTATGCTTGCTCCACACATCTACCCCAACACACATATGTATAGAGAAGAAGAAGGTTTTTACTCCATCTATTAACCCTAAGGCAGTTCTCTAAGAGAAGACAAAGCCAAACTTCAGCCCACAGGACTTTCTGAATGGTACACCTAATGAAAAATTATGTTGTATTTTTTTAGTAGTGCGCAAGTGTGGCAAGAAGTTTGCTTCCCAGCCACATGGTTCTGGGTTTCAGCTCCACTGTGTGGCACCTCAGGCTAGTATCTTTATTATAACCCTAGGTCAACCAAAGCTCTGTGAGTAGATTTGGTAGATAGAAACTGAAAGAAGGCCATTGCATATATATATATGTGTGTGTCTGTGTTTGTCCCCATCCCCACTACTTGACAGTGTTGGTTTGTTTACATCCCCATTACTTTGCGTTTCGGCATAAGAGACAACTAGAATAAGTAACAGGCTTTAAGAGATTGAAATGAAAATTCCATCAGTGAGTGGAATCATAAAACATCCTCAGCTGACAAAGAAAACTCAGGGCTGACAGCAGGAAATGTGAATAAAAGGTAAAGTGAGTTCCAGAGCGGTTGGATGGTTTGCTAGAAATAACAGCCAGATCTTCTCCAAATTAGACGCCCTTCATTTTGCAAAATGCAAAGACATAGTATTCTAGTCCAATGAACATTGTCACCTACAACAAATCTCTCTCAAATCATATTCTATCATCATCATCATCATTGTTTTAATGCACACACACACAGACATACATACACACACATGCACACATACATGCATGCATACATACACACACACTGAGAAACACACATGCGCAAAAACAAACAAAAGCAAAAAAGAACGCAGCGTAAATAATGGTCAGAATCAAGTCTATTGATAAGGTTGCAAGATTCAAAGAAAATTTTAGGAGAATAAAAAGAAAAAGAAGTGGAAATTTTACCGGTGAGTGTGTTAAATTTTAAGGCACAATAAGAAAATGACTCTCCTCAGACACAACAGAAGATGTATTATTTGTTTACAAAATAGATATAAGATAAAAGAAATTGTGGCATAACTACAAAGTTGTACCCCCCGACTTTGGAAGGTCCGGATGCACATACGCACATAATAGAGAAAAATGAAACAAATATGGACTTGCTCCCAAAAACCACAGAGTGGGGAACACTTCTCAAAAATAACCTGCAATTGTTTCCTTCAAAATTCCTACATGCTCGAAATTTACATACATCAAGGTATATTTGTAGAAAATTTAACGAAAAAATATTCATTTTCCTGGAAGTTAAGAGGAATTTAAGTGGACTCTGGTGGAATTTCCGAAAATTGTCCCCCACCCCCATCCCAAAACACTTTCACCGAAAATTTTTGTATATCCGGAATCTACATAATAAATAATATATGCATAGAAAATTTCATTAAAAAATATTCATTTTTCTGCAAGGTATGACCTTCCAAAGTCGGTGGGGTACAACTCTGTAGTTATGCCGAAATTGTCAACTTTTATATTCATTATAGGTAATCTTCCAGTTTCGGGAGGTAAAATAAAGTAAATAAAATACAAGGGAAATAACTTAACGTCTTACTAGTATTATCCGTACTACTCTGAAATGTATTTTTTTTTTAGCTGTTTATAAATAAAATCACACACGTGATTGAAGTTAACTGTTTATATATAAATCACACACGTGATTGAATATCATAGTACCGGCTGCACAACAACTTATGGTAATCTTCCAGTATAGGGAAATAACGGTCAAACTAAAGCGTTTGACCCGAGCTCAAAAATAAAGCGAACGGGTGGGGTGAGGAGAGTACGGATAATACTAGTAAGACGTTAAGTTATTTCCCTTGTATTCTTATTTACTTTTTTTACCTCCCGAAACTGGAAGATTACCTTCATTATATATAATGATTCCGGTATAAATTAATATTACTAAGAAATATTACCGGTCCCTGACGGTACGCCACATCAGATAATTCGAGAAGCACTGCTCTAGATAATCAACCAGAGAAATAACAAACATAAGGGAGGCAACTCAAAGTCTTGCTACTTCTTCGCTGTTATTACACTAACAGCGCTGAGCTGGCAGAACAACTAGACAAAACGCTTAGAAGTGCGTCGTCTGTTTTTTTATTTTCTGAGTTCAAATTTCACTGAGGTTGATTTAGCTTTTCATCCTTTCGATGTCCATAAAATAAGTACCATTCATGTACCTAGGGGGCCTTTAAAATACAAATTCAATGTAATCGAATTCCACTTCTCAAAATAGAAAAAAAAATTTTTTTTAAAAAGGCTGCTGACTCATTGCTAAAATTTGAAACCGTTATTAAAATAAAAATGGTAAGCTGGCAGAATTGTTGACGCGTTGGGCAAAATGCTTAAAGGCATTTCATTCAGTTTCACATTGAGTTGAAATGCTATCAAAGTCGACTTATTTTATTAGGCCTGAAAGGATGAAAAGCTAAGTACCAGATGGGTACTGGGGGCGAATTACTCCTTTCCCTGAAATTCCTGGCCTTGTGCCAAAATTTGAAACTACTACTACTACTAAGCTAAACACAGTGAGCTGGAAAATTGGTAATGTTAGACAACATAACTCAGGAATTTTGTATTTGGATCCGTCTACCAATTTTTTTTCTCCCCCACCACTCTCAGAGCCCCTTACAGAAAGCATCATGAACAACACAGCCCTTTATTCTTTGGATAAGGCTTGATATCAGGTGTAAAGTTAATATGTGACACACTTACCAGCCAGGATCATTTCTGTTTTGGCTGATGGAGTTATGGTAAGTTCATCAGCGAATTCTGGATCCAAATATTTTTGAAGGTCTGGTACTAAAAAAATAGACATTAAAAAGAAAACATTCAGTTGGTTCTATTTGACAGAAATTTAGAAAAGAGAGAGAGAGAGAGAATGTTTAGAGTCTGACAACCATTTTGAAGGAAGGGGTTCACTGAGTTCACATGAAGTTAACCAATTGAGAAATATTTCTAATCTTAGACAGAATGCAACTTCAGTCAACAAATTAACAGAAATTCTTCTACAGACGTCAATAGTTCACCAGAATCATGCTTATCATTATCATCATAATTGTTTTAGCATCCACTTTTCCATGATCAGCATGAAAAGAGTTAAAACTTTAAACAACATTTAAACTATTTAATTTTTTAAAAAGCCTGAGTAAAATTTTATATTTTAAACAGTAAACATTCAAAATTTTAAATTTTAAACACGATTCACCCTGTCCCTCTATCATACTTTGATCTCTCATCACCTGGCATAAGGCAGGGCCTTCAATGCTACACCTGCCTCAGTTGAGGGGTTCTTGTCTTGTGAGTTGTTTGGTATCCTCCACTACTACTAGTGACACACAAAAAGCACCCAGTACACACTGTAAAGTGGTTGGTATTAAGAAGGACACACAAAAAGCACCCAGAACACTCTATAAAGTGGTTGGTGTTAAGAAGGACACACAAAAAGCACCCAGTACACTCTGTAAAGTGGTTGGTGTTAAGAAACCATGCCAAAGCAGACATACAGAGCTTGGCACAGTCCCCCTGGCTCACCAGTTCTTGTTGAACTGTCCAACCCATGCCAGCATGGAAAACAGATGAATGACGATAATGATGTATTTGAAATTTTAAACAATACATTTAAACAAATAGATTTCTATTTTTACCAAATGTTTCACTTACATTTATTAAAGGTTTCGGTGATGTTCTTACGCCCAGCCACAGAAACATTTATTTTGGAATGGACATTGTTCAATGCATCAATACACTGCAAAAAAAAAAATGAATTTCACTTTGCTACATGTTCTAAACAAAACTTGTCTGCAAAGATACAATAAGAATTTGCTTGAAATAAATACAACAGACTTGTTAAGAAGCAAAGAGAGAGGGATTAAATCGAATAAGAAAAGCATATGTGACCTTTTTCAAAATCAAAATAAGAAATGCAAGCATTTAATTTCCAGGAAAAAAATTAATATTGAGCAAGTATAAAAATAAGTAACGAATAAAAATATAAAATATATGTAGAAGTAGGGTTTATTGTTTAAATTTAGTACAGGCCTAAGGAAGTTTCATGGTTAATCTGTGATTAACTCAAGTTATTCACATGAACTTGAAGTAATGTCATACAAATCCTATTAAAGAGAGATCTGATGTGTGTTACCTTGTAGGAAAAGGTGGGGGAGAAAAGAGAGAGAAAGAGAAGAGGAAAAAATCCTATTGAGTTCTTTAGGGTTTGCATGCATATACACACACTTACACAGAAAATATCAAGTAATCACTATTTGTCTCTAAAATCCACATTTAACTACATCTAACATGTAATTACGAAATCCACTAACTTTGGGACATGCATAACTTGTTGATCTGTATAACCGTCTTTGAAATATGCTGTCACCATTTTGGTAAAATGGATATCGAAATCATAATAATAATGACAGGGATGATGATTTTGATAAGCATAAACAAAGAGAAAGAAAGGTACAAAGAGGTAGAATATCTACAGTATAACTAAAAACAATAATTAAATGTTGAAAAAATTTGTTGGTAGACTCTAAAATAATCTCGTGTGTAAAGACTATCAAAGAGGTAGGGTTTCTAAGGCTTCCCTTTCTTTGTACGAAAGGCTGAATTATAAGGTGTATGTAAGGGAAAAGTGAGCTGAATATATCTGCATGAGCCATGTTTAGGGAAATGAATAGTTATCAATGGCATTGGATGAGGATAGAAAAATAGAAACAGTAAAAGCTCTGGTATGGACATGAACAAATAATAAATGAATGGATTGCAAAGAATATGTTAAACAATGCTGGTTGTTAGTGAGAAACAGTAATTACTGTAGACAATGGTTAAATAAGAACTTGAAATAAGAAGTGATTGGGCCATAATGAAAACAATGATCTTGCAGATGAGATGAAGCTGGATCAAAACTGTTGTTAGAATACTGGGTCTGCCATTATAATGCAGACCCTTCCAATTCATGCCAGCATGCAAAACGAAAAAGTTAATAGTTTAATAGCGTTGGAGTGGCTGTGTGGTAAGTAGCTTGCTTACAAACCACATGGTTCCGGGTTCAGTCCCACTGCATGGCACCTTGGGCAAGTGTCTTCTACTATAGCCTCGGGCCGACCAAGGCCTTGTGAGTGGATTTAGTAGACGGAAACTGAAAGAAGCCCGTCGGATATATGTATATATATATATATGTATGTATGTATGTGTGTGTATATGTTTGTGTGTCTGTGTTTGTCCCCCCCAACATCGCTTGACAACCAATGCTGGTGTGTTTACATCCCAGTAACTTAGTGGTTCGGCAAAAGAGACCGATAGAATAAGTACTAGGTTTCCAAAGAATAAGTCCTGGGGTCGATTTGCTCGACTAAAGGCGTGCTCCAGCATGGCCACAGTCAAATGACTGAAACAGGTAAAAGAGTAAAAGAGTAAATGATTTTGTATATTTATCTATAGATATATACAGGATATGTGGTCTAAAATTGACAATATTTTATGTCACTTTTTCTTTTTTCAGGAAGAGCTTGATGTATTGATGAAAGGCAACAGCGTTGGAGAGCATAAAGATTAAAGATGTAGTTGAGAAAAAGGTAATTGGCAAGGAGGACTGGAAGCCATCTGAATTTCGGAAAAGAGTTACCTGTATAATGAGGATTTATGCTGGGTGTCCAAAATGCCAACATCATAACTGCTGCTCAATGCCCTGTGAACACATGACATGGACATCATGAAAACCAAGTTCCCCTAAACTGTGATGGTCGTTAGGTGTGTCTCCAGAGAGGGTGACATCATGCTGCCCCACACCTTTGAACAAGGCTTTAAGCTTAGTTCCGATGGCTATGTGAAGCTGCTGGACACTGTGGTCAAACCCCAGCTGGAGAGGGTTGCTGCTGGACACTGTGGTCAAACCCCAGCTGGAGAGGGTTGCTGCTGGACACTGTGGTCAAACCCCAGCTGGAGAGGGCTGCTGCTGGACACTGTGGTCAAACCCCAGCTGGAGAGGGTTGCTGCTGGACACTGTGGTCAAACCCCAGCTGGAGAGGGTTGCTGCTGGACACTGTGGTCAAACCCCAGCTGGAGAGGGTTGCTGCTGGACACTGTGGTCAAACCCCAGCTGGAGAGGGTTGCTGCTGGAAGACCATATGTCAGGCAGTAGGATTTGGCTCCTTGCTATACCCTGGAAAGACTCAGAAGTGGTGGTCAGTGAATTTCTATGACTTCAGCCCCAATTTCTGGCCTCTTAATTTAACCTGATTGCAATCCTGTGGGTTGTTATTATGCATGAGGTGTGGTTGAGAAAGACACCAACCACTCTGCCTGCAACACCAAGGCGAAACTGGTGGCCAAGATCAAGGAGGTGTTCGAAGATCTCAGGGACACAGTGAGAAACACATGCATCAAGTTCCAAGCCAGCTTGAGGCCCTGATGAAAACTGAGGGCAGTTACTTTAAATAAACTGAACTGTTATCTCCCAGCTAATATTTTTGGGTTTCTTTAAAAATACTTATATTTTTGGATGGAATATTGTTTTCTTTTCCTTGTACGCAAACTGTCAAATTTTAGGAGAAATTGTAGGAGACAATTTGTCCAAAGTGCTATGCAGTGGAACTGAACTCAAAACCATGTGGTTGCAAAGTGATTTTCTTACCACACAGCCATGCCTCCACCCTTCTATTATAATTACAGAGCTTAATTATAGATTATTGCCAACATATTCTTGGCATTTTTACAACAGCTATAAGCTTATACTTCGGCCATATTAATAGTTCAGATGGGCTGGTGTGATGCCAGGTTTCTGTAACAAGAGTGCCAAAATTGGGTCCAGCCTGCAACAGCTTGCACTATCCTGTTTTGGAATGGTAGATAATAAAGACTGCCAATCAGCAAAATAGTAGAATACAGCACAGTGTAACTATACTTGATCTCGGGCAGTGATATTTGCAATTTGCAAAAGGATTAACTCTTGACCACTTCAAGTATGGTCTAAATGATTAAGAGCTGTTAATTCTCTATTCACTCCATCAAACCAGAAAATTTTGGCTGTGCTACAATTAATACTGGCTGTAGTAATAGCATGTATAAATACTTACAATAAAATCGTTGCTCAATTTTATCATCATCATCATCATCGTTTAACGTCCGCTTTCCATGCTAGCATGGGTTGGATGATTTGACTGAGGACTGGTGAAACCGGATGGCAACACCAGGCTCCAATCTGATTTGGCAGAGTTTCTACGGCTGGATGCCCTTCCTAACGCCAACCAATCAGAGAGTGTAGTGGGTGCTTTTACGTGTCACCCGCACGAAGGCCAGTCAGGCGGTACTGGCAACGGCCACGCTCAAAATGGTGCATTTTATGTGCCAACCGCACAAGAGCCAGTCCAGGGGCACTGGCAACGATCTCGCTCGAAAATCCCACGAAGGCCAGCCAGGCGGCACTTTCAAATATTATGCTTAATATTAATGTACCCAACACATTGTCAGATGAATGGTGACATCATAGGAGAGAGGACTCCTTTGTCTTGTCAGGAACAAGGTAAACCCTCTAGTGCTGGTGCCATGAAAAAAATGCGATATTTGGAACATAATTGAAGAAAGGGTTCTTAATCAATTCTATTGCATAATTTTTGTCTCAAAGTTCTCCACGTACTGGTGGGGGTGTACTGCTAGTGTCTCTCACATGTAAATATTGGTTCAGCTTCACGAATTGTACTTGCGTCATAATACTGGAAACATATTAATCGCCAAAAGGTTCCTGATTGCTCCAGTAATTTGTTATTCTGGGTAACTGTCTAATACCCATAATAATATTTATGGCAAAAAATGCCCGTATTTCATCTACGGTTTCAGGAAACCACAAGCTATCTTTTTTTCCGGCTTGTTTACATTCTGCGTAACGGTTTGTTTCTGCAGTAACCATTTCAAACAAGCATGCTGGAGAAAATAAGAAAAAGAAGTCTAAAGGTTTCGCTTCCTGAGAAAGACTATGGCTAGACCCTGTCTCCTCAGAAAAATTGTTAATAAAAATATTTCAAAAATCTTTACTCCATTCTGGTGTAAAATCATCCTTGCTGTCGCCATCGCTGCTTTCAGTTTCGGATACAGAAATATCCGATTCATTATCGTTCACCACGTGCTTTTGTAGCTCATTCATTCTTTTCTTTGATATCTCCATATCTCCTGTTGAAAAACCTTCAAATTCGGAATCACTGCTTGATAGCATGAAACTCCTCTCCATCTTCAAAGTTGAAAAAAATTAATGCCGCAAAAAATGTGGAAAAAAAATCTTCCAAAATTCACTGAGTTCAAATATCACACCAAACAATGTCGGAGACAATAACTCAACTGTTTGCAAAGTGAAATCAGGTGTTTTAACAAATGTACTAACGAGATTTGGGTTCAAATATACATTTAAATAACAATGGGTACTCTCGGCCGGCTACGGCCGGGTTGGTCTATGTCTGTGTTTGTCCCCACCATCATCACTTGATAAGCAAGGATGCTGTGCTTACATCCTTGTAACTTAGCAGTTCAGAAAAAGGGACCAATAGAATAAGTACTAGGCTTACAAACAATAAGTCCTGGGATCGATTTTTTTCGACTAAAACCCTTTAAGGTAGTGCTCCAGTATGGCCACAGTCAAATGACTGAAACAAGGAAAAGAATGAAAGAGAGTGACAGAGAGGGAAAGAGAGAGACAGTGACTTTGCCAGTGTTGGTGCCATAAAAAAAAAGCACCCAGCACATTCAATAAAGTGGTTGGCATTAGGAAGGGTCTCCAGGTATAGAAACCATACCAAAGCAGATACTAGAGCTTGGCACAGTGCTCTGGTTTGCTGGCCCCTGTCAAACCATCCAACCAATGTCAGCTTAGAGCTGATGATGACGATGATGATGACAACTGAGCACAAGTGACATAAACACTTACCCTCTTCTCATACACATAAAGGAGGAGGGAGAGAAAGAGAGAAACAATAAAATGTCAGTTGTCAAACAAGTCAGCCTCAAATCAGCTTCACCAAAAATGTTCACACTCACTCATGAGTGACAGCCTTGCTTTTGGACAGTTAATAGAGAGCTAGCACTGTTGAATTTGGTGGCAGTGTGAATGACATTTATGTATTTATTAAATGTATTTATTATCAAAGAAAATTAAGACAGAAAAGCTGATATTGCCACCATGAATTGTGACTGAGCCGTATGTATAGTTCAATTGCCTTCTATTCTACTTGCTGCAGACTAATACATAAGCAAAAAAAAAAAAAAGCTGTTTTTTTCTTTTTTTTTTCCAGGTTAGAACATGAAGCATTTAAAACATCATTGTCTAAAACTAACTAATACGTGTGCGTGCATATATAACCACACATGCACACATATTGTTTATATATATATGTATATATGTAAATATCTACATAAATACATACATACACACACATATACATACGCATGCATACATCTACACACATACACATCTCTGTATGTATGTATGTATGTATGTATGTATGTATGTATAAACACAGAGAGAGAAAGGAATTATTGTGTACATACTCCACATAAAGAAAAACCTTAATAGAAAAAAAGATCCCACATTTGACATGTATATATATATATATATATATATATATATATATATTAGTAGACCATTACTATTATTAAAATTAAAAGAGAGAGGAAGCTTAGCAATTATATATTTTGCTGTGTGTTAGTAGATTAAAAAAAAAAGAAGAAAAAGGTACAACTGATGAAGCAACTATGTGCGTTAAAATGTTACCTTGACATTGGTTGATTTAGCCTGGAAAGGAAGCAGGAAGACAAGAGTTATTTCAATACCAAACATGCAAGAAGTGGCCATAATCAAACAAACACAGAATGGGGGAAAAAAAAAAACAAGAACAACAAATCAAACAAAAAAAAAATGCAAAAATAGAAATAAACAGCAAGATTAAATATTAACCCTTTAGCATTCAAATTACTCTATTAACTATAATACCTATTTATTCACATCATTTTGAATTAGTCATGCATTGTGTCATAGCTTTGAGATTTCGATGTAATTGTTTAATTTAGAATGACATTGTAGGGCAGATGTGAGAGGCTGAAACTAGTCCAAAAATAAAAACAGTATAATATTTATTTTAATCATATATTGCAAGTTTAAATGCTTAAGGGTTAAGAAACAAAAAAAAAAAGGGAAAACAAAAGCAACAGTGAGGCAATACATTTGCTGTAGAAAGCTGTCAATGAAGAGTTGTTATAATAATTATCATGAAACACATGAATCAGATTAATTTTTATACATTGTCAAAACAAGGAAAAACAAAATCATCACAGCATGGTTTGAAAAAAAAAACAACAAAAAAATGAAACCAAAGGAAAAATAAATGAAACAAGCAAGTTAATGTCAGCCAATGATGAAAGCATTTTGCAACAAAAAACATTTTATATGGTGGCTCATGAATTAAAATACACAGGGTAAAAATGCATGAAGTTTCAAAGCAATGCACGAGTGGCATGACATGTGTTTGCAGAAGCACTGCCTTCGTGAAAATCTTGCAGGCACGGTCAGTTGTGTAGTTAAGAAGTTTGCTTTGCAACCAAGTGGTTTCGGGTTCAGTTTCACTGTGCAGCAGCACCTTGGACAAGTGTCTTTTTTCTGCTAGAGTCTCAGGGTTGGCCAGTGGTTTGTGGGTGAGGTAGACAGAAAATGGCTACATCCATATCTATACACATGTGCATGTCTTTGTCCTTCTCCCTCATTCCTTGATAATGGTGTTGGTTTGTTTACATCTGTAACTTATCAGTTTGGCAAAAGGGACAGATAAATCAAGTTCCAGATTTAAAAAAACAATTACTGGGTTCAATTTGTTTGACTAAACCCTTCAAGGTAGTGCACCAGCATGACCACAGTTCAAGTAAAATATGGAACTCTGTAACCTGGAACATTTTTTTTTTTTTGTTGATTAACTTCTAAGTAAGATGGAAGTTGACAGGAAAATAAGTTTCATGTTATAGAACTTCACAACACAGCAAGATCTTTCAAGAATGCAAAGCTTCTGCAATACAGTTGATGCTTATATTTGAAATTTGTCACAGCAGTATCAACAAGAACCAAGGATAAGTATGAACATTTAATGAAATAAACTCGAATAAATATATTGAAATATAGTGAGGAAATGGTGAGAGAGAGGGAATGTTCCTCCGGCCATTTGAGTCTGATGAGTTACCTATACAGCTAAGTATTTCGTAAGTGTGAAACCGATGGTCACTCTCTGACTGAGCATAACAATCAGCCTTTTAAATAAACACACACACACACACACACATATGCTATGTCAGTGTTAACCAACCAAATTCATGGTATGACATTAATTTAATTAAGATCTGCTTTAAACATTAACACTTTAAGGGTGATCTCAGGGAGGTTGATACTCAACATATTAAACCTATTAAATAATGAAAATTAGTTTACAAGGTATACCAATTCCCTTTTTCAGCATCTACAAATTGTTCCTCATTAAATTATTTCCTTATATTTTGCACAAAGGTTAGAAACTGTAATTTTTTAACTTTATTTTTTTTTCAAAGCAAGGTCATTTTCCGAAGGCAGTTTTATGGCAACTTCAATTCATAAAAATAATGGAAACTTGATTTGTCAAAGGAAACTAACTGTAACAGGAGAAAGTTATGAGCGAAAAACATTAAAAATTTGTCTCCTCCTTACTTAAGTCTTTGAGAAAAGAAAGAATAAATAAAATGGTAACAAGACTGTGAAGTAGAGAAAGCCCGAAGAGAAAAGCAGAGCAGCTGAACAATCCACATAACAAATACATTGTTTTCAGTATATTTTACTGTTGATAACATTGTTTTAAGATGTTGTTGAGCTACTAAATACAACTGATGAAATTAGTTATTTGAAAACTAACAGTAACAACTACAAATATCAGTTGAAGTACGTACCCTGTATTTTGTCTATTTATTGTGAGACTGAAGTGAGCTTTTGGAGCATCATATCTGTTGTGTGGTCAGAAGTTTGTTTCCCAACCACATGGTCCTGGGTTCAATCCCACTGTGTGACACCTTGAGCAAGTGTCTTAGACTATAGTCCTGGGCCTCCCAAAGCCTTGCAGATGGATTTGGCAGGCAGAAACTGAAAGAAGCCCATTGGATATGTGATTTCAGTCTTGCACTAAACACATTACATTGTTTCATGTTAGACTTAAGCCAAGCCTTTGCAGCAATTTATATGAAGCAATGATGAAGAATATTATGGTAAAAAAAAAAAAAAGTCTTTTTGAAAGAAATAACTTTTGCTAAAAACTCCACTAATTTAGTTGCATCTCAGGAAAATCATTATGCCAGTAATAAACACATACACTGGTTCTGTAATTAGCCAACTTGTTAAACATTTAATCAATTGACTAATTGATTATTTGATTACCCCTTCAGTCAATCAATCAGTCAGCTAGGTTCGTTAAAGTCCTTTCATTACCATTCATGAACTCATCAACGACATACCTTCACTAGTCCTGGATTAGAGAGCATGTCATTGGTGAAATTGCAAACGACAATGAAAGGACTTCGATGAATTCAGCAGACTGATTGACTGAGAGATTAATCAAACAACCAATTAGTTCATTGGTTAACTAATAATAATAATAATAATAATAATAATAATAATAATAATAATCGTTTCTACTCTAAGCACAAGGCTTGAAATTTTCGGGGAGGAGGCCAGTCAATTAGATCGACCTCAGTACGCAGCTGGTACTTGGTACTTAATTTATTGACCCCAAAAGGATGAAAGGCAAAGTCGACCTCAGCAGAATTTGAACTCAGAACGTAAAGACAGATGAAATACCTCAAAGTATTTCGCCTGGTGTGCTAACGTTTCTGCCAGCTCACCACCTAATAATACTAATAATAATAATAATGCTTTCATATTTTGGCACAAGGTCAGCAATTTCCTGGGAGGGAGTAAGTCAATTACATTAATCTCAGTGCACAACTGGTACTTATTTTACTGACCCTGAATGGATGAAAGGCAAAGTGGACTTCAGCGTAATTTGAACTCAGAACATAAAGACAGACAAAATACCGTTAAGCATTTTGCCTGGCATGCTAACGAGTCTGTCAGATCACCACCTTGATAATGATTTCTGTATTGACCACAAAAGGTTTATATCAAGAAAAAACATTATGGACGTCAGAGGATAAAACACTGAATATGTGTGTGTGTGTATGTGTGTGTGCATGTTGTTTTGAAGGTATTGCGTGTAAACAGGTTTAACAAAAAAAAAAAACACTCTTTAACAATGTGTAATCCTCAATAGGGAGGAGACGCTTGAAAGAAGTGAAATGGAACCAGTGTGTGTGTGTGTTTATTATTGGCATAATGATCCTCCCAAGATACAAAAAAAAAACCTGTTTCAACACGAGTTTACATTAAGAAACTTGCAAACCAGATACAAAAATAAAAATCAACTAATTTACTCTCATTTGCAAATGCAGGAATACTAAATTGATATTTCAATTTTCTGAAAAAGATTTCCTGGGAATGAAGAAGAATTTTGCCAATGAAACTTATGACAGTGAAGCTCTGCAGTCAGAATGTAAAATGGCTAAAATACAACAGCAGCAACAACAAAAATAAAGACAGAGAATATAATTTCTTTTTGTTTTTTGTTTTTTGTATTTTAAAAATAAATTAAAGGCAGACCAGTGTTTCATAATTTAGCAAATTAAGCACTTATTTTTATTTATTTTTTGGCCAAAGTACTTACAAATACGGGAGAAGTTTCTGGTTGAGCAAACTGAAAGATGGTAACAATTAAGAACTATTCTTTAACACCAGACACAACACATGGAACAAATTTCAATGAGAAAATTATGCAAGATTATTTTCTGAACATTCTGAACAAACAAAAGTAAATAAATATAATTATGAAGCAAAAATAATAATCAATCGTCTGATTGAAGCGGAAAAGTAAATTACACATAATTATATTACTGAAACAAGTATAAGAATTATTATTGTGAAGACTATAGTTTTACATAATAAAGTTATCCCTAATTGTTTTTAAATTATCTTGGACTGATTGGGAAAAAATATTCTTGACAATTCTGTACATTTCTTCATAATTTGCTATCAACAATATTTCAACAACAATAATTTTGTTACCCTATTTCTGTCGAAATCTAATGTTTTTGCTTCAATTAATGTTGAAAATAATAAAGAAGTTAAGAAAATAATATTGAACAATATTCAAACTGAGCAAAGAAAAGTGCCTGCGTTATTATTACTGAGTGAGAGAGCAGTATATGCCATCAAAGAGACACTGGGGTAAAATATACAAAGCCCAGTATACCCATCGTGACTACCCATCTGATAAGAGTACACCAGGTACATGCATCACAACCATACATGTGTGACATGGTGATCTCATATCAAGATAAACAGTGAATGACCTTGCAGGTGGGGCTCAGTTAGAATTTTCTTATGGTCGAGTAGCCCATCCCGTTCAAAAGGTCACTGAATAAGAGTTATTTAAGGATGTTGAATGAAACACCCATGTTTCCAAAGGTGAATTATCCAAACCCCAAAGTATTTCTCTCAACACATGGCTATGATGCTCCCCCACTACTTCTGCTTGTGATCAGAGATACACATATTGTCAGCCACCAAAGGACATGCTCAACTGGTTAAGGTCAAGCAACTGACAAATATTGAATATTATTCAATATTGGGTAGTGAGCAGAATATTTGCTGTTGCCCATCTCTTATACCAAGACAAAATAATGCACATGATAACATTTCCAATCAGTTAGGATCACAAGCCACTGCCTGGTACTGGACCGGCACATAGAGCATGGTATTGCATTATTATTATTATTTTGAAAATTCAGAGCACCTCATGGTCCTAGCAGACAAAATGGAAAAAGGCATTGCTCTGGAGGATGGTGACAGAGATGTGTTGGAACAACCACTCTGACTCACAGAGCTCACACTTGCAGATAGGAGTTAGAACAACTCGGCCATTATTAAGCTGGTGTTTGGAACATAATTTGGCACGAGAAATTCTGATGGAAAGTTTAAATTTAGGTCCTTTAAAACAGGAAGTTTTTATAATAGAACCAGGGAGGGTCTCAGGTGGGTTGGCATCAAAAGAGTTAATAATACAAGGTAAATAATAGTTTTCAAGAACCTTTTTTAAAAATCTAACTTCAAGACAAGAAAATGAAAGCGCGTGTGTGTGTGTGTGTGTATTATCGAACACATACTCAATATATGTGATTTACTTGTTCACTAGTACGCTGCAATTTAGCACTGTAGAGATGACTCCATCAAAGTCTCAAGTGTTAAAACATCTGAAAGTCATAGACAGGTGAAACAACTCGCCCCAAATCCAATTCAGAAGTGATGCACATTAATGTTTTGCCACTTTTGTGTCTTATCAACATCCCATACCTGAACTGAATTGGAAGTGAACTGAATCGCTAGTCAATGACTATATGCAAATAGTGTTAAAAAAAACCCATTTGCTGGTATGCCTGGAAGATGCATCTCTTTAAAACATGAAGTTTGCATCATGTCTCTAAGGTCAGTCTTAAGTGGGTTGGTATTAAATGGGTTAAACTTGAAAACCTTATTGTAAGAATCCAGTGATTTAATACAAGAAATTGCAATAATGAATTATGCATGTTAAATACAAGGTGGTGATTTAACAGTGCTCAGCTGAACTGGCATGCAATAATGTGCAGATGGAAATGGTAGCACAAGGAACATTATGGAAGCAGACCAGGAGCAGTGGGAAGGTGATATAGGACACAACATACCACCAATTCCAAGAACGGAACTCACAAACTAATGACCGTGAGCCTAATACTCTAACCACTAAAAACATCTAACCATCTAAAAAATAGGATTTAGGGGCAATTATGGGAGCAACTAATATTCTATCATCATCATCGTTTAACGTCGGCTTTCCATGCTGGCATGGATTGGACGATTTGACTGAGGACTGGTGAACCAGATGGCTACACCAGGCTCCAATCTGATATATATATGAAAGACAACTGCATTAATATGAGCATGTCATGCAAACATGCTGAACCAATGGATGAATTAATGCTTCAGTAATGTTAGTAAAGGTAAACTGTGGCAGATACAATTAGCTCAGGCTTGAGAAGATTGGTTTCATCAACCAGAAGATGCAAGTATTTGTACCTATAGAAAGACTACCCACATATTACAGAGTTAGGATCTGAAATTCAAAGTGGAATTATAAAATCTCTATTTGGGAATCTTACAGCACTTAACTTCAACTAAGCATCATTTGAAGTCAACCAAAAGCAAATTGAGAGAGAGAGAGAGGGAGGGAGGGAGAGAGAGAGAGAGATAGAGAGAGAGAGATAGAGAGAGAGAGAGAGAGAGAGAGAGAGAGAGAGAGAGAGAGAGAGAGAGAGAGAGACCCACCAACAGAATATGATTATAAGTGATGATCTGAATTCCTAATGAATGTACAATTATTTGCAGGCCCTTCAAATCCAGTGAATCTGATACCGTTTATGTTCCATTCTGCAGAATATGTTCCAGAGAGCCAACGTTCTGGGTATTAAAAAAACTGGTCATAGGGATTAGAGTGGGGAAAGGTTGAGAGGGTTCGCAACAAAGATTACACCAAGTGGAAAGACGAGTAGACCAGAGGTGCTCTCACATTAACGATTAGTGTTGAAAGATAATTAAAAATGTTTTTGAAGATTAAAAGTGGATCAAATGAAACAGACTCCAGTTTGTGTACACAAATGTTGTTGTGATCAGTTTAGCACCAAAATATGCCACTATTTACACTCTATTTACATTCTGATGATTAAAACGAAAATCCAAAGAATATTTTCAAAAATAAATAGAAGTAACCTGGTATTTATTCCGATAAATTGCCGAACAATGCTTTCACTTCTCATATACTTTCTCCGAAAGATTAATATAATTAGACCTTTTCATCTTAATACAAAAAATAACAATTCTTAATTGCAACCCACAATGTTCCATACGACAAAGAAGTTGGGTGTATCAGCGTCAAAAGGTAGAAGAAAAGTCTTTCACGGGTACACTGACACTAGCTACAGTTTGACAAAGTAAAAGAGGCACACTACGATCAAAGATCAACAGGAATGGTATGTTATAGTGAAAAACAAATCACTAGAAAGATATATAATAGTCAAAAAAAAAATTGTCAAAGAGGGTACGTTATAGTCAATGATCGCTACCGATTAATTCTATCTCCCTTCTCAGTCAACTTTCTGGGGATCTTTAGTTTTAGGTATGTAGAATCTAATACATCACTGAATTGTGAATTAATCTGAAGGGCTGCAAGAAATGTAGAATTAATGACATGGGTTATCCTGGTGTATACCTCGTAGAAAGTTATACATTTAATTCAGTTCTTCTGTCTTCTTCGCAGCTGTTACACGAGACTTCGGTCTTCCGCAGTGAGTCATTTATGAAATATGTTATTCGCGTCAGAATATCCTAGACTAATAAACAAAGAATACCGTTTCTTGCGGTTGCTTTACTTTTATTATTTCTTCTTATATTCACCTAAAATTAATTCACTGACAATATTTTTGATTTCGTCTATCATCACAATCCAAACATCATACTTTTGTAATAAATTTTTCGACATTAGGGTTTTACACAGTTAAAAATGAACGAATCCTCCCTTTCCAAATACAACTTACCTTTGGATATTCAGTGTCCTTATCAGACAATCCAAAGACCAGATTCTCCAATATTCCAATCCGTTTCTCAAGAATGTCAGACTCTGATATAGCCGCCATTTTGAAGCAACAAAATGTCTCTGACGTGCACCAAGGGAGATAACTCTTTTCCGTTTTTCACTAACTGTCATAACTTCGTCAGTGATCCCAAAACTTTATTTTAGCCACCGCGCACCCGTTTCAAGCAAAACAATTTTCCCATGTACCGGGGTATCATGCGCATAACAAGACACAACAAAGTGCACAGTATACAATTTTACTTTTTATAGAGATTTTTTTGATAGATTTCTCGCACCTGTCGAGGACCTATTTTAATTTGTCGTCAACTTTCTTTTTAATTTCCAATGAGATTTACTCTTTTACTTGTTTCAGTCATTTGATTGCGGCCATGCTGGGGCACCGCATTTAGTCGAGAAAATCGACCCCCAGGACTTATTCTTTGTAAGCCTAGTACTTATTCTATCGGTTCTCTTTTTGTCAAACCGCTAGGTTACGGGGACGTAAACACACCAGCATCGGTTGTCAAGCGAAGTTGGGGGGACAAACACAGACACACAAACACACACACACATATATATATACGTCTACCAAATCCACTCACAAGGCTTTGGTCGGCCCGAGACTATAGTAGAAGACACTTGCCCAAGGTGCTACGCAGTGGGACTGAACCCAGACCCATGTGGTTGATAAGTAGCTTGCCTAATACCAACTCGAAGTTACTTTTAATAAATTAGATTATTTCGTACGGAAGTGGAGAAAATCGATACCTTTCAACTTATCGAGTTAAGACTAAGAAAAAATCATTTAGTCACGCACAGAGTTATCAAACTTTATTCTGAAACAAAACTAAATTAATTAAAAACAAGGGAGACAATTCTATGTAACCATATATCATTTCAGCAATGATACGAAAATTATACAATTAATTGAAATGGTATTGATATACTGTTTTCCCTTTGAATGATATTTCGATTAAACAAGTAGAACTTATTGCTAAAATAGCAAACGGGTTATGAGATGTACTTTTTATGAATAACTAGGATAAATTTATATTTCGGCATATTCTTAGTTTCGTATATGAAACTAATATGGCTGTGTGTCAGCGTGTTTGAATTTAATGAATGTAAGTTTTAATTAAAGTCTCTCGAAATGACTGCTGAACATGCTATAAAAGCTAAAAATATAGCTTCCCGGAAAGAGAACACTACAAAAGATGAAAGCAAACAGTTTGGAGAAGAGTCATCTTTGGACAAAGTGGCTTTGAATAATAAGGTATGTTGTCGTTGCTCGTTTGCACGTGTTATTCATTGATTACTTTGGAAAACTATAATCAAAGTATAAAAGTACTGTATGTATATGATATAATAAATATAATCCAGAATGTAATTAGTAGAATTTTATTCATAGTCCAGTGATTTGTAGCGTTGTGATCCACTATAAAATCATAGTATTTTATCCAGTATATTAATTCGGGGACTCTTCCTGTTTCAAATGCTCTTCGTTATCTCTCCTCCGTTTCCTTTCCTCTGTTCGTTTCTCTCTGGTAGCCAATCCCCTCCTCTTTACAACGTGGACCTGACTTCAACAGGGAAAGGGATGAATCTGTACAACCGTGGAGGGGGCTTGGTTTGGTAATTGAAAAGTAAATGGACGCAGAGAGAATGGGACAGTTTGCTGTGAATTTATGATCCTGGTGTTCCTTGCTTACTGCGGATGCTAAGTTTTCTGGGTGGCCGCTCTACCTATTATGAACATCCGTGACATATTAGCGCGGATGAGTTCACATCTTCATTGCTCTTAGAATTAGGAGCTAACGTATACGGGGAAAATGAGGTGTCAATATGACGAACTCCTCAGTTCCGGATCTACGTGAATTGTCTTGTCGACAGAATGTGAATCGTTTCACCTGCCACACTGAAATTTAATTGCAAAAGCGTGGGCTAACCTGAGTAAATATCTCCTCAATTCTGAAGACAGTGGAATTGTCCAGGGTCGATAGAACTTACTCTTTGCTTTTGAATTAGAGGTTAAGTCTTTTGAGACACGGTGTTTTGGTATGTGTAACCAAACAGACCAAAATGTTTTTTTCTATCGAGATACATCTACTGAAAGATGATCTCTGATTAGCTATCACACTTCAAAACCAACCATTTACAAAGCCCTTTCAGCTTGTCCCACTTGGGCCAATCAATTGGTCTGGATGTCCCAAGAAGGTTAATGCTCTATCACATGTCTTAAATCAGTCTTAAGCAAACTGCAGCCTGTAGAAGACACTTGCTCAAGGTGCCATGCAGTGGGACTGAACCCGGAACCATGTAGTTGGGAAGCAAGCTTCTTACCACACGCCCACGTCTGCGCGCATTTGGAAATGTTTCTGCTAGCAACACAAACATCATAAACTGAATCCAAAAGAAAGCTATTCAACTAATTGGCAAAGACTCTATCACTAACACACTCCAGCCACTGGCTCACAGGCACTGTGTCTCTTTGCGTGGCCTTTTTGTCCTCTGATTTAGCTGAATTAGTTTTATATCTTCACTCTTTCCAGTCCCAACTCTCCACCCACCCATTTCTCCCCCTCCCATTACGCTTTTTATGTCTCTCTTCTAAGCTTCTGCATTTTTTTGTTTTTTTCACCCTTTTGTCTCCTGAATTATAATTTTCTAACTTCTCTTATTGCTCGCATCTTTTCTGGCAGGCCTTGACCAGAGATGTTCCAGCTGAACGTCAGTCAGATTTATCTTGTGGGAGGATCTGCAGCTGTCAAGGGCTGTAGATCCTTTAACAAAGTTATTAACCCTTTGACTGTATAATTAAATTTCATGGTCATTCCTGTAATAATGTTAATTATCCACCAAAAATTAGAATTGATATTTTCTGCTTCTGCAATACTTTATCAGTATCTCCTAGGTATGGTTTTCATTTCCGCCTCTAAAAGTATTTGATTCTTTCTCTGTAAAAACATTTGATTAAATATGTGAAAAAATTTAGAAAACCTGAAAAATTGTTTTATGTAGAAAATATCACTGGGGATGTCTTTTCTTACAGCATACGAGAAAGTCTTCCCTTGTTTTGTTTTTTTTTTAAGCCATTGGGTAAAACTGCTTCTGCTGTTAACAGTAATAAAATTCTGAGCATTGAAAGAGTTAAAAATGAAAGAAAGAATCCTGCTGGTGCCACTTAAAAAAGCACCTGTGCCAGTACTGCATAAATGCACCCATGTTAGTGGCACGTAAAAAGCATGTAGCACATTGTTAAGTGGTTGGCTTTAGGAAGGGCATCCAGTCGTAGAAACCATGCCTCAGCAGACAGCTGGAGTCTGGACAGCTCCATGTCAAACCATCCAACTCATGCCAGCATGGAAAATTGACGTTAAACGATGATGATGATGATGATGATAAATCTTTATTTTATTGACCCTTGAGGCATGAATGGCAGAGTTGGTTCTGGCCAGTTGTGAACTCAGAACAACAAAGAATAAAACTTGTTTATATCTCTTACTAATCTTCATCTCATTTTGTTCTTACAGATTGTTACACTGCGACAGACGACTAAGAAATCTAAATCACACGTTTTGGCCAAATTGATTCGACAGTTGAAGCAGTTAAAAAATACAACGTACGTTTTGTTTCGTTTGACAACAGCATTATCAAATTCCTTCTTTTAACATTTTAATTTTTGTTCTTTTGGTTTTCTAAATAATGAGAGTAATGAACAAATGTAGTAAAAATATAAAGGCACAGGAGTGGCTGTGTGGTTGAGAAGCTTGCTCCCTAACCATATGGTCTTAGGTTCAGTCCCACTGTAATGTACCTTGCAAAAGCCCCAAGGCAACCAAGTGTAGGAGCGAGGTAAATGCAGTAAAAATAGAGTGGGGGTCAGTGGGGCTTCATTTAAGCAGCCCTTCAGAAATTGAACCTCCTTATGATACTCCCTGGGAGTTCATGGTGTGAAATTTATTGTCATCGCTCCGGTTTGGTCGCTAATGCCATGTATTTAGTTTAAAATGCAGTAAAAATAAGGGAGATTAGTAGGGCCCCAATTGGGCAGCCCTTAAAAAATAGACCCCCTTAGGGCATTCCCTGGGAATTACTAGATAGGAGAGTTATTGGTTTGAGTTTCATTGTCCTTGCACCTATGGCCTCGGAGGAGTTAAACATAAAAACGTAACAGACAGAGAAACATCACCCAAATTTATAACAGGATTGGGATTATTTCCTAATGTTTCTATATTAAGTTATCTTTTCTTCCAACTATTCATAATACATCTCATGTTAAGTGTTTAAGACTTATTTTAAAATTTAATTCCTGTCGGTAATTCATTCTGACACTGTGTATCTATAAGTTTACTTCGGCTATCTCTATTCCAAACATTGATTCATTACAGCAATGAAAAGGCAGAAAACACAGAGAAAAACAAAAAGAACTCTGAGACATTGGTAAAAGAAATAGCTGCCTTGAAGGTAATTATAAGCATGCTTGATGTATTGCTGTTTGTTAATTTCCTTTTACATTTGTGTGGGTCTGAAACAAACCCATTATCTTGGCCAAATGTCACCCTTTTTTTTTTCCATCTACCCAACTGCCACATGTTAGCTGTTCTGAGAGACCCAGTATAGAATGCAGGTGGGAAACGAGTTGACCCTGTGAAGTAGTAAATGGAAGGCATTTGCACAATTCTTCTACTTCTTGGTAGTTTCTCTGATCTGAGAAAGATGATTCTACACTTTCTTGCTGAACAACCTGCACAATGTGTGTGTGTATGTGTACCCTTGTCAAGACATCGTGTGATGACTAAAAATTAGAATCACTGCCATATAAGCAATGTTGTTTGTTTCTAGTCCTGGTGAACTAGAAACAGGCCTGGCCATGGAGAAATACTACCTTGCATGGAGACAGGTGAGGGTTGCTGCTAAGAAGGCAGCCCCCACTCTCAGAAAAAACTGCTTCAGCAAATTCCATCTGACCCATGCAATGATGGTGATGATGATGATGCTGTGGCTGCCTCAGCTGGAGTATCCCTGCATATTGCATGACGCAATTAAAACAGTTTGATGTCAGGAAGAATAACCTGCCACAAAACACTACTTTGAGAAGAGAACCATGAGCTCTGAAAAATAGACTGTTGTGGGCTTTCCAAGGTTAAACTCCCATTTTAAGCAGGAAAATGTTTAAATGTTTGTTGTTTCTGAAGGCTCATCAGCGACTTACTTTGAATTTTGTTTTATTTTTCAGAAATTAAAACCTGATACAATTTCTAGGTTTGTGTTGGGTAACACATTGACATTTGCTCAGCTTAGTGCAAAGGTATGGCATCTCTTTTTCTTTTCCATCTGCTTACATTTTTTACTTTAGCTAAAATTACTAAACATTAGCTTTTAGATTTAAAAGTGTTTATTATGTCTTCCGTATATGTATATATATTTATATATTTATAAAAATAGCCATCTATTATTATATTTAATGTAAATATATCATTGAAGTGAAGGACCATGGCTCAGTGGTTAAAGCGTCAGGCCCCCACAATCATGAGGTAGTGAGTTCACTTCCCGGACAGGGTTGTGTGTTGTATTCTTGAGCAAGACACTTTATTTCACATTACTTCAGTTCACTCATCTGTAGAAATGAGTTGTGACATCACTGGTGTCAAACTGTATCAGCCTTTGCATTTCCCTTGGATAACATCGGTAGCGTGGAGAGGGGAGACCGGTATGCATGGGCGACTGCTGGTCTTCCATAAACAACCTTGTCCAGACTTGAGCCTCGGAGGATAACTTTCTAGGTGCAATCCCATGGTCATTCATGACTGAAGAAGGTCTTTACACATCATTGAAAGCAAATTTACTGTTGTATATGTCTGGAGGTAACATCTCTTATGGACATGGTATGCTTAAAAACACTGTGTAGCAGCTTGAGCAAGTACCTTCTACTATAGCCTCAGGTCAATCAAAGCCTTGTGAGAGTATTTGGTAGATGAAAACTGACAGAAGGCCATTGTGTGTGTGTGTTTGTGTTTGTTTCTCCTTGTCTTGATATTGTGCAATAGTTATAATTGTACCTCACCATCACACAAGCCATGGTGTTCATTTCCTATCTTCCTCAGAAACATGTCTGACAAAAAGGAAATATTATCTTGCTTGGAAATAGGTGAAGGTTGGCAACAGAAAGGTATCTAGCCATAGAAAATCTGCCTCAACAAATTCCATCTGACACATGCTAGCATTGAAGAGTGGATGTCAAGTAATGATAATGTTAGTTGTAGTTCTTATGATGTAGTTTCTTAAGACAAATGATATTCTTTTTTTTGGATTGACAGGGATTTCAGACTATTGAGAGCCGAACATTGGCACGCTTCGCAAATGAATCCCAGCTCCAGAAGTCTGTAGCCGAATTCCGGGAAAACCATCCGGATTGGAAGTCTTTAGCTGCTTTCCTTCAGACACAAAGTACTGGTCGTCAGATTAAGAAGAACAAAAACACTAAAAGTAAAGCAGAAAAGAAAGTAAATATTCGGGCAAAGAAAGCTTTGATATCCAACTTCCTTGATGAAAAAGCTAATGAAATGGCAAGTGACGGTGATGGGGAGGATGGGGAAGAGGAAGAGGAGGTCGCCTCAGGGGGTAAGACTTTGATGCAAGAATGCAACGAGGATTCTTCAAAGCAGCCTAAAGAAAACATACCATCTGAATCGAATGTGAAAGAGATCAAAAAAGTTAAAGAAGCAGGTGTGAAATCGAAAGACAAACAGGTGACAGGTGTTAAATCGAAATGTAAAGAGGAAAATGAATTAAAATCTAAAGATACACAGGTGACAAGTGTAAAACCAAAGCAAAAAGCGAAACTGGATGTAAAATCAAAAAACAAACAATGTAAAGAAAGCACAAATAATGGAAATGTAAAAGATGCCGCAACAAACAAAAACAAAAAACAAATGGTTGTAAAAAGAATTAATCTGGATGATTTTGGGAACGATGATATTTTTGGCAGCCAAAATTCTGTCAGCAATGATTTGTTGGGGACAAATTCTTCAGATGAGAACGTGATCTTTTTGCCACAGAATCACATGCAACTGATTTCTCTGAAGACTCTTCGAGAAATTTCCAAGATGAAGACAATGACACTCCAGTATTTGCTAACCATTCTATGTTTCTGACTCTCTCTGACCCAATAGATTCAACAACAGAAGGAATACGGTAAATATACATTTATTTCGTTAGTAACATGTTAGTAGAATATTTGACTTGTATAGGAGCAGCTTTGAAATAGAAGATCTGATACATCTTCTATTTTGAGACATTCCTTTTTGTTGCCAGTAAAGCCAATGAGTAGAATATTACATTTTAAACAAGGCCGGTATGGCTGCATCCCTCAGCAAAGAAATATTTTGTTGGTTTTCTATTTGTTTAGTCTCAAAGCATCCACAACTATGATTTCTGTTAGTGCTTCAAGGCCTACTTTATCCAATGTGACTGGCCATCTTTTTCATCTTTTTAAAATGGATGTCATTGGAGAGAGATTCGTCTACTGTATTTAACATTGAATGACTATAGAGAGGCTCTCTTTCTCACTGGCTTGGACTAAACCAGCTATATCTGGACCAAATATTCTTCCTGTTTTATGTTCAAACTGGCCAGATCTGGCATATCATACTTACCCTACAATGTCATTCTAAACACAAACAGTCGCACCAGAGCAATCTGAAAGTTACAAGGTAAATCCATGAGCAATTCAAAATAATGTGAATAAATAAGGATTCCATTTAACAGAATAATCTGAATGCTAAAGGGTTAAATCCCTCTTTTTTTTTCTCCTTTTCTTTTTCTGTTTCTTTGTATTTAAATGTTATAATTTAAAATGTAATCAGTGGGTTTAATAAATAACGGTTAAACACAGTGAAGGTGGGTGACAAGAAGAACATTTGGTCACAGAAAAGTCTACCTCAGCAAATTTTGTCTGACCCATGCAAGCATAGAAAAGTAGATGTTAAGAGATGATGATGATGATGCTGTGCTGATTGTGTGTGTGTGTGTATATATATATATATATATATATATACACACCAGTATCGCCTGACTGGCCCTCGTGCCGGTGGCACGTAAAAGCACCCACTACACTCGCGGAGTGGTTGGCGTTAGGAAGGGCATCCAGCTGTAGAAACTCTGCCAAATCAGATTGGAGCCTGGTGTCGCCTCCTGGTCCACCAGTCTTCAGTCAAATCGTCCAACCCATGCTAGCATGGAAAGCGGACGTTAAACGATGATGATGATGATGATATATATAGTGTATATACTGTATATTATATAGGCAAAGGTGTGGCTGTGTGGCAAGAAACTTGCTTCCCAACCACATGGTTCTGGGTTCAGTCACTTGAGCAAGTGTCTTCTACTATAGCCTTGGGCTGACCAAAGCCTTGTGGGTGGATTTGGTAGATGGAAACTGAGAGAAACCTATCATATATGTGTGTGTCTGTTTGTCCCCCACTGGTGTTGGTGTTTTTACATTTCCATAAGTTAGCAGTTCAGCCAAAGAGAATGACAGAATAAAAGCACTGGGGTTGATTCATTCGACTAAACTTCTTCAAAGGAGTGCCCCAGCATGGCCGCAGTCTTAATGACTGAAACAAGTAAAAGAATATATGCATGTATTTATAATATCAAATGTGTTTTACTTTCAGATTCGGTGGCAGGCGTGGCAGGAGTGGTTATGGCTCAGCGTTTGGTCGACCAAGTTATTCTGAGTATGGAAAAAGAGGCGGAGGTGGGCGAGGAACATCGTCATACGGAGACCAAGACAATGCAAGGTACAGAGGGAGAGGTGCAGGATATAGCCGAGGCCAAGGGAGAGACGGTAGACATAATCAAGAAGGATTTAACCAAGGAAGAAGGGGTCGAGGAGGAGGAAGAGAAGGAGACTCAGGATACAGAAGGGGTCGAGGGGGAAGAGAAGACGCAGGTAATGGAAGGGGTCGAGGGGGAAGAGAAGACTTCGGAAATAGACAGCTTGGAAGAAATGATAACAAGATGAACAATGATACTTTTACTAACAAAAGAGATTTTCATGAAAGAAAGTCATTTGAGAAAGGAAACTCAAATACAATAAGCAACAAAGGTAATTTTTTGTTTTTACTTCCTCACCTTGATTTGAACTTTTACCTGACATTGTTGTATCTTTCATTCACTGCTTCACTCTTTGAGATGTTTCCTTTCACGGCGAAGGAAATCTGAGAGAAGCCAATCAAGTTGCTTTGATTTTCTATGTTTGTTTGTTTATAAGCACAGGTATGGATGTTTAGTTAAAAAGTCCATTTCCCCACAAAGTGGTTGTGTGTTCATTCCCATCGTGAAGCATCTCAGGCTGTTGTCTTCTGCTGTTGCCTTTGGTTGACGAAAGCTTTGTGGGTGGTTTTGGCAGAAGGAAACTGAAAGAAGCCCATCGTATATAAATGCATGTGTATCTCGCTTCGCTTCACTTCATGCTCTTGCTTGATGGGGCTGGAGTCATCCTGGGTTTAGTGGTCTCAGAGATATCATGATGCATAGAGCCAGCCAAATCCACCAGGGCTCTCTGTTGCTGGTGTTCTGTGCCAGCCCCTCTGCATCCTCCAAGAAGACATGGAGTCTTTGTAGATCTTCCTTAATCATGTCCAGCCATCTGGTAAAGGGCCTGCCATGAGGCCTCTTCCAGCCCACGGCTGCTGTGTCAAGTAAGATGGTTAATAATTTTATGGGCGTCTGCCAAGTCAGCCGCCAGACGTCGGAGTTTCAATGTATCCATACCCAGGGAAGTAAGGTGTTCAGAATATGGCAAATGCCTGATGGAGGGTATTCTCTTGGTTGCACGTCGCATACATACTATTGAACCTTGGGAGGGGCATTATGCCAGTAATAATAATAAATATGCACTGGTTCAGTCCTTTGCTGTTATTGGGTTAGTTACTCCACTACACGAATTCAAATCAAGAATCTTGCAAACCAAATACAAACTATATATATATATATATATATATATATATATATATATACACACACACATGATGGCCTTCTTTCAGTTTCCATCTCCCATATCCACTCACAAAGCTCTGGTAGGCCTAAGGCTATAATAGAAGATGCTTGCTCAAGGTGCCACACAGTGGGACTTAACTCAGAACCATGTGATTGGGAAGCAAACTTCTCACCACACAGCCATGCCTGCACCAACTATGTGTTGTCTACAATTCTGCAATAACTTACAATCAAGAAAAGATTAATTTCTGTTTTCGTAAAATTACTTGCAGGTGTTTCCAGTAAAAAGTTACACCCTTCTTGGGAAGCCAGTCGTAAAAGAAAACTAGAAATATCAGGTGTAACTGCATTTCAAGGTAAAAAAATAACATTTAGTGATGATTAAAAATATTTTTTCTACAAATCTAATGTTGTTGTTGTTATTTCGTCTTAGTTGGACCTTCATCACCAAACAGACCTTTGATCAAAGGCCACCATCTTGGTGTTGTGGTTTCTGAGCATACCTTCAAGGAATAAGAAGGTGGACAGAGAATCAAGGATGGCCAGATGTATCCATAGCCAGGTTTGCAAAAGTGTGAAAGGAGAGATAGACAAATGATAGAGGTGACAACAGAACTGAATTATGTGAATAGTGAAAATAGAAGTGGATCATAAAGGAGGAAACAACAGATGATAATACATATATAAAAAAAAAAAAACAAGGTGGGTGGAGCATTAAGAAAAAAGATGAAAAAAATCAAATGTAATGTAAAAAAATGTGCAGAAAAATAAGCCATGGAAAAAAATATTATTTAATAACAATTTTTTTTCAGTATAAATAATTTATTGTTGCACAATAACTTTACATATGTCATTTTTGTTTCTTGCCTTGTAAAATTATTTTTGGAAAGTTATTTAATCAACAAGAGAGAAAAATCCATAGATCTATTATTGAGATCCGTGTAAAAAGTACTATTTTGGGGAGTAGTTTCCAGTTTAACAGGAAAACAATTTTGCATTCATAGTGAATTTTTTTTTTGGTTCTGGGAAATCACAGAGTTAATTGTAACGAGGCTGGAATGGATTAAAATCTTCTGCCGGCTGAAAAAGAAAATAAAACAATGTTGGAATTCTTTATTTAAATTGGTTAAAAAACAAGAAAAGAAAATTAAAAAATGGAATCCTAATTAATTGGTCAATATTTGGCAGTATTTATAACATGAAATAACAGGTTCTGAAGTTAGTTCTTTGTATCCTTTTATCAGTTTTGCTTGGTGTAAAATGATTAGTTAAAACTTTTGATATATCCATTCAAAATTTCATTACTCTTAACTGTGGAAAGCAATTATATATACCAATCTATCTTTTACTGAGGAATGCCATGTTGGAAAGCAATTTCTGTTGAGATATGTCAAGTTTATTGAAACAACATGACTTGCAGAAAATACCAATTCTATTTTTTCATAGATATTTTAACAGCATTACTGGAATAACCATGAAACTTAATTTCACAATTAAAGAGTTAAGACATTTAGGTGCCGGTATGGCTGTGTGGTTAAGAAGTTTGTTTCCCAATTACTTGGTTTTGAGTTCAGTTCCATTGCGTAGCACTTTGAGCAAGTGTCTTCTACTGTGGCCCCAAGCCAACCAAAGCCTGCATGGTAGACAGATAACTGAGAGAAGCCTATATATATAGATATATATATATATATATATCTCAGTGCATAGACTTGTGCTTCCTATGGGTATAAGGACTTTTAGCTCTTATTTCTAGCAATGTAAGTGCTACTCTGCACCATCAGTCATAATTAGTGATTATTGAATTTTTTCCTTTTAGTTTCATATTGCATATAGCCACCTTCATTATTTTATATATATATATATATATATATATATTACAGCAAAATTTTATATAGAGTTACCCAAGGTTTCACACTCACAAAGTCAAAACTTTGGGTAACCATATATAAAATTTTGTTGTAATAATTAATGCTCTACATTTTAGAGTCCGTTTCTTTCTGATATATGTTCTTTTATTAACTATATATATATATATATATATATATATATATATATATATATATATATATATATATATATATATATATCATCATTGTTTAATATCTGTTTTCCCATGCTGGCATATGTTGGATGGTTTGACAGGAACCATCGACCTAATGTGCTGCACCAAGCTCCAATATCTCTCCTTTGGCACAGCTTCTACAACTGGATGCCCTTCCAATCACTGACCAGTGTACTGGATGCTTTTTTATTTTTTGTGGCACTGGCATTAACAAGATCCCCAAGTACTCACAAGACAAGACCTCCTCAACTGAGTAGAGTGTAGTATTGGAAGAAGTGAAAATATGATGGAGGGACTGCAACAGGTCTCTTGCTGCAGAGGAGAATTAGGCTTCACCAGCTGGAAAGAGAGATGAAGGGAGCATACCCTCATGGTACAAGGTGAATGTAAGAACGACTAAGAACAGAGGAAATGGAGAGGGGTGGGTGAGCAGGTAAGTTTGTGAAACTATGATGTGATTTGAGATGGGGATGGAGTTGGATGCAGTGAATATCAGTTTGGGGAAGGAGAAATGAAGGTAATGGGAGTGGGTCAGGGAGAAGGAGGAGATGAAGAATAGTAATTAGGATATTGACATCACATGATAGTCATTCTAGCGGTATCCTCTGTTTCCTATTCCCCATGGAAACATGTCTGGCCATGAGCAAGTACCGTATTTTCCAGCATACAAAGTCAACTTTATCAGACCAAGTTACACAGCCAAAAATAAGTTGGTCAACTTACACACCAAGAAACTTCGGAGAACCAAAAATTCCATGTAAAACAGAGCAGGATTTGGAAAGATAGTGACAATGTTTGAATGTCTACACTATATACAATGTCGACTTGTATGTCAGAAAATACAATATCTTTACTCACACCATGGATATCACAAGTAATCTAGATCAGTGTTTCTCAACCATATTTTTAACTATGGACCCCTTAAATTTCTATTTTACTTAGATGGACCCACCTATCGATTTGATGTTTTAAAAAATCCTATTATAGTTTTATAATTAAATATTATTAGGAATTGTATAAAAAAATTGTTTAAAATATTTTGTGTACTGTAGAAGTACAACAAATTTATTGCACATAGATTTCAACAACAAAATTTTATACAGACCCCCCAGTTGAGAACCCCAGAAATATAGCATTGATTCCACTCACAGTATTTTCCAGAATACAAGTTGAAATTTTCAGAGAAAAATTTACAACCCAAAATAGTAGGTCAACTTATACACAAAGATGACTTTGGGGGAAGCAAAGATTCCTTGTGAAATACAGCAGGATTTGAAAAGATAGTTATGCTATATATACAACATTGACTTGTATGCAAGAAAATACAATATTTTTACTCACGCCATGAATATCACAACAAATAGTCTAGATGATATAGGTATATACATAGAAGTTCAATATTGATTGCACACACTACTTTCCAGCATGGCTAAAAACAAAGGTAGGTCAATTTATATAGCAAGATGACTTTGGAAGACCAGAAATTCCATGTAAAATGCAGCGGGAATTAGAAGAACAGAGATGATGTCTGAATGTTTACACTATATACAATGACTTGTATGCCAGAAAATTCAGTATTACCTTGCTTGGAAACAAGTAAGGGTTGACTACAGGAAGGAGTTCAAGCAATAGAAATGAATTCTGTCTGACCAAAGCAAGCATGTAAACATGAATGTTAGTGATGATGATGATGATGACAAATATCAACATCCAACTCCACATAACTCTTAATAGGATCTGGAAGGTGGGATGAAGTTGTTTGACCTCTGATCAACAAAAGGATTCTAGTCTGAAGCAGTTCATTATACACACATGTGTATAAGGGATGACCACTGGGTGGACATCCAATATGCTAGAAAGAGGTCATCAATGACCCAACCACAAAGAAAAATAATGCTCTCCAGAAAAATCTGGAGAACATTATTTTTCTTTGTGATTGGGTCGTTGATGACCTCTTTCTAGCATATTGGATGTCCACCTAGTGGTCATCCCTTATACACGTGTAATACAATTTTTTCTGAATTTTCAGATTTTTTTTATATGCTAGGTCACTTGGTTTTAAATTGAATTAATATTCAATTTATCACCCTATCTATATAAATAATAATTTTATATATATATATATATATCATCATCATCATCATCATCGTTTAACGTCCGCTTTCCATGCTAGCATGGGTTGTACGATTTGACTGAGGACTGGTGAAACCGGATGGCAACACCAGGCTCCAGTCTGATTTGGCAGAGTTTCTACAGCTGGATGCCCTTCCTAACGCCAACCACTCAGAGAGTGTAGTGGGTGCTTTTACGTGTCACCCGCACGAAAACGGCCACGCTCGAAATGGTGTCTTTTATGTGCCACCCGCACAAGCCAGTCCAGGGGCACTGGCAACGATCTCGCTCGAAAATCCTACAGGAGCCAGTCAGGCGGTACTGGCAACGGCCACGCTCAAAATGGTGCATCTCATGTGCCACCCGCACAAGAACCAGTCCAGGGGCACTGGCAACGATCTTACTTGGCTTGCCGGGTCTTCTCACGCACAGCACATTTCCAAAGGTCTCGGTCAGTAGTCATCGCCTCGGTGAGGCCCAATGTACGAAGGTCTTGCCTCACCACCTCAGCCCAGGTCTTCCTGGGCCTACCTCTTCCACAGGTTCCCTCAACTGTTAGGGTGTGGCACTTTTTCACGCAGCTATCCTCCTCCATTCTCACCACATGTCCATACCAGCGCAATCGGCTCTCTTGCACGCCACAACTGATGCTTCTAATGTTCAGCTTTTCTCTCAAGATACTTACACTCTGACGGGTATTCACATTGACATTACACATCCAACGGAGCATACTGGCTTCATTCCTTGCGAGCTTACGTATGTCCTCAGCAGTTACAGCCCATGTTTCACTGCCATGTAGCATGGTTGTTCGTACGCATGCGTCATACAGTCTGCCTTTTACTCTGAGTGAGAGTCCCTTTGTCGCCAGCAGGGGTAAGAGCTCTCTAAACTTTGCCCAGGCTATTCTTGTTCTATGCCCAGGCTATTCTTATTCTATGCCATATATAAAGCAAACATGGTATAGTTTAGACAACATTGTCAAATATAGGCCCTTTCTTTTTTAAACAGACAGGATGCAAATTTGGAGATCAAACTATATGCTATTTCTAGTATATCAAGTAGCCACATAGAGACTCTCGTTGACAATTCAATACAGCAAATATCAGCAATAGTAAAAAATTAGAATATGATTCAAACATCTTGTGGCCATATTTCCAATGAAATACAATGCCTTTATCGTAAATGATTTTGAAAATAATTAAGAATTTGGAGGGATTTAATTAAATAGCAAACTTCTTTTCATTATGAATTTAGCATCTCAGACATGACAAAAAATTATTCATTGTCATCGTTTACCCTACATGCTCACCTTGTATACTAGAAAAGGCTGTACAAGAACGATGACCACCACCACATAGGTTACAAATGAGATGCTATGTTTGATGAGAGAAATTGTACTTACAGTTTGAGATGCTGGTACTTTCCGCTGTGGCGTCATATCTTTAGTGAATGTGTTAAACAGAAAGAAGGCTCCTTTCAAAATTAAAGCATGGAGAGCGTATTGTAGAATTAATGCTCCAACGCCTTTGTAAAATCCAAACACGCCTTCCTCAAAGAAAATACTTTTAAAACAGTCAATAACACCTTCGTATTTGGTATTGATGGGGATAACTCCAAGCCCATTGTCTGTATTGTCAATAATTGTCCGAGTTCCTTGAAGATAAAGTCGGTGAAGTACAGTTTCCAGTGGAAACAGTAAGGCATTGGACAAAAGCCCACCAGTGTACTGTGCTAATAATTCTGGGAAACACGTCTGATATACGCTAACACCATCCATTTCCTAGAAAATGTAAAATAAAGGGAAAAGAGCGAGAATGAATATTAGGATCAAATACTGCAAAATGAACCTGAGTCAAAAACAAATATTTTAAGGAAAGGAGAAAAATACTTTTGATATATTCAGTGTACACAAATGAAACAGCATTAAATTAAAGTTGCCATCTGTATATCATACTAGATGTATGTACACCATTATAAGGCATGATGTTGCAGAATTGTCTGAGATGAAATCTCTTCACAGATTTGTGTTAAAAACCTGATTTTAAATATATATCATTCACGTAAAAAACACCATTTGAGCATGGCTGTTGCCAGTACCGCCTGACTGTCCCTCGTGCCGGTGTCACGTAAAAGCACCCACTACACTCTCAGAGTGGTTGGCATTAGGAAGGACATCCTGCTGTAGAAACTCTGCCAGATCAGATTGGAGCCTGGTGCAGCCATCTGGTTTCAACAGTCCTCAGTCAAATTGTCCAACCCATGCTAGCATGGAAAGCGGATGATGATGATCATCATCATCATTTAACATGTTCTTTCCATGCTGGCATGGACAGGACAGTTTAACAGGGAACCAGTAAGTTGCAGGGCTATGTCAAGCTCAACACCCTCTTTAACACCAATTAGTGGTTGGTGTTAAGAAGGGTATCCAGCCGTAAAAACCATGTCAAAACAGACAGTGAAGCATGGTGCAGTCTTCTGCCTAGCCAGTTCCTGTCAAACTATCCAACCCATACCAGCATGAAAGCAGATGTTAAATGATGATGATGTTATATATATATATATATGTATATCAGAGCAGGAGAAACATTATTGCTACAAAGGATATGAATATGAGACTCGTTTTGCCATTGATTGCTACCTGCTTAAACAAAATTTATGTCTTGATATTCAGGAAGAAGTAAATAAAGCATTCACTGGTATTGCAGAAGCTTACCAGACTGTAGAAAAACTTGATGTATGCAACTGAAAAAAGCATTAAATTAGAATTGCCATTTGTATATCATGCTAAATATATATACATTTTTAGAAGCCATGATGCTGTAGAATTGTCAGAGATAAAATCTCTAAGAAAAGAGACTTTAGCTCAAGCAATTCCACAACCATTACTATCACACAGGTGATGCCCTTCATTGCCAATATTCTGTGAAAAACATGTCTGGCCATGGAGAAATATAGCCTTGCTTGGAAACAGGTGAGGGTTGGCAAAAGGAAGGGCTTCGGACTGTAGATAATGTGCCTTGTCAAATTCCATCTGATCCATTCAAGCATGGAAAGTAGACGTTGAAACAATAATGATATGCCTCAAGATCAATTCCCATCTAAGCCAAGGGCGTATGGGAAAATAATCAACATTAAATCAACAAACGAAGATACAAATCTATTTACCTGATCTTGCTGCTCAGATCGCACTGCAGACATAACTGTGTATTGAGCAATAGAGGTGGTGATATAGTCCAAAAGCCAATACGTAGCCGTTGGTAACATCAGTTTGTAGATTGGTAATAACCGAGTTGTCTGTGGCATGCCAATGCCAACAACTCGTGTAACACCTTCTTTGACACAATCAAATAAACCTGGTTTGTCTCCACCAATATCACTCTGAAAGAACGAGAGAAAAATACACTTTAATTGCTGATAATCTTTATATAGATTAGAGGCGCATGTCTTAGTAGTTAAGCTGTTGGCCTCACAATCGTATGGAGAAGAAAGCTAAGTTAGTTATAGTGTAATCTGAACCATGGAAATATAAGTGCTAAACTATTCCAACAGTGTTATATCCGAATCAAACTGACAGGTATCAGATAATAAAGGATTTTTATTATTTAATATGTAACAGGATCAAAGTAACACTATATTTTTACCTGGACAGTTTCAATAAGAACTGCAGCATAAAAAGGTGTGTTGACTGCAAATGAAATTCTGAAAAAGAAAAATGGTAAAGAAAAATATAAATTTATCAACCACACATACCGATTTTAAAATCTACCACACAACATATAACATGCTGCATTTAATTTGGTCTATATAAACATGTTTCACATTAATTTGCACTAGCTACACCACATGGAATTTCTACCTACACCATTTCTACATATCGAATGAGTCCATTTATTTTGAAAGGAGTAGAGTCCTGTCTGTTTTCATGAAAGAGTAGTAAGGATTCTTTGGCTGGTACCTGATAAAATGTACCCATTGCATACTGTAAAGTAGTCACTTAATGATTGGAGACAGTGAAAGGTTAAAAGGACCCTTGAATGTTGTCAAGAACATGACAACCTTCTTAGTGCTGGTGCCACAATAAAATGTATTCAGTACAATCTATTAAGTAGTTTGCAAAAGAAAGGGCTTCTGGCTATAAAAATAAAAAAACAAATGTGCAAAGTAAAAGTGAGATGTGATCCTACAATGCCAGGAAGAGAGTAACTCCAATTAAGAAACGACACAAGCCATGACAACCTGTCTAATCTATTCCAGCACGGAAAGTAAACATAAAACGATGATGATGATGATGATGATTGTATGTGTGTGTGTGTGTATGAAAGAGAGAGAGAGAGGATTAAAAAAATATTCCAAATATCAACAGATAGAATACATTTCAAGGTTGTGCTTGCTTACCCTTTCAGAAGCAAATGTTCAACGTATTTCTTTAAAGAACTGTGAGCCGAGATTTCCCTGAAAAGAGATGACCAAACATTTCAAACAATTTGGTAAGCTCGTCCCAAGTCATCGTGTATACTGTAAGTGATATAATAAGAAATAACAAAATACAGTTTGAATGTTCACGCAGAAATGGAACTTACTTTGGGAGCCATGTAGTTTCATCAATAATGGTTTCTGTCCCTAGCAGTAATCCTTTCACCACAAACATACTGCCTACACCTTTCCAAAGAGCAGAAGAGCCCTGCAATAAAATTTTTTTTTTTTAAATCTGTACATGTGAGTGGTTACTTTATACATAAATATATACATATAATATATATATATATATATATATAATTATATGTATTTCTTCTATCTTAATGAATAAAAATTCTTCGGATAGAATAAATGGGTTAATAGAAACCAATGTAGCAAAGAACACAAAATAACTGTGGTGTAGTTCCTGTTTTTAATGCAGGAACTCCTTGAAATTTTGGGTATTTGAGTATATTTAAAAATTTAAGGAATGGAGAAAACGCATGTTATAATTGCATATTTTATTCCTACATATGTTTCAAAGGATTACAACCTGTGTGATCCATAGGGATCTGTGATGTTAAAATTGTAACCTTCTCTTCAGGGAATGCATGGGAATCATCTTATAACAATGACAAAAGCAACAGCTGCTATGAAAGTGATTGTGATGAAAGTCAGAGCCAAAGATGGAAAAAGAAGAAAGAAAACACTTACCTGTTTCTGTTGCAGGTTTACAATTATTTGGAATAGGGTGAAAGGAGTTAAATGGTAAGATTTTGCATTATAGTGGACCTGAAAGACAGAAATTGTAACAGAAAGAACATTAAATACCAGCACTGGAGAAAGCAAATTTGAATGAGGAATAATAGATAAGTTGAAGCATAGCTAAACAGTTAAGTAGTTTATCTCCCATACACAAGGTTTCAGGTTCAGTCCTGCTTGCTTGCAACCTTGAAGGTTTTCCACTATAGGCACAAGCCAACACAAGTTTTGTGAGTGCTTTTTGGTAGACAAACTGAGAAAAGCTCATCATGTGTGTGTGTGTGTGTCTTTGTTTTGACATTTCATGTGTAGTTGTAAACAAGTGACACCATCACACAAGCAGTATTGTTTAATTCCTATTTTCATTGTAAACATATTTCAATGTTATTTCTCATAACTTGTATCAAAACAAAGTAATTTATAATATCACAAAAAGAAAACAAAAAAAAAATCACAACACATTTCTGAGAGTGAGTACAAAATGGTAATACACTTACCTGGCACTGTCGACGCAGCACAATGCAGGGATGTGAAAGGAGCTTCTCAGCAAATAGGCTGCAAAGAAATAGATAATAAATATTTCATTTTTAGATAAGACTTGAGTGATATTTGCAATACTAATTAAGTAAAAAGAAGAGTATTAAAAGGAAATAAGTATAAAATACAGTATATATATATATATATATATATAAATGTATTTTATACTTGTATACTCTTTTCTCTTTCACTTGTTTCAGTCATTCGACTGCGGCCATGCTGGAGCACCGCCTCTAGTCGAGAAAATCGACCCCTAGAACTTATTCTTTGTAAGCCTAGTACTTATTCTACCGGTCTCTTTTTGCCGAACCGCTAAGTTACAGGGACGTAAACACACCAGCATCGGTTGTCAAGCGATGGTGGCAGGACAAACACAGACACACAAACACATATACATATATACGACGGGCTTCTTTTAGTTTCCGTCTACCAAATCCACTCACAAGGTTTCGGTCGGTCTGAGGCTATAGTAGAAGGCACTTGCCCAAGGTGCAATATTTTCCCTTGGCTGGGCACATTTTTCAAAGAAGACTAAGAAAGAGCAACACCTTGTTGTACGATGATGATGATGCTCGTTTATAACTCAACAGATCACTCAAGAGAACTGTACTTCATCATCGACATCACTGCAGCCACTACCTCCATCTTCATTGTCTTAACACCTACTTTTCCAAGTTTAGATGAGTCAGACAAGACTTGTTAGAGCAGACTTTTTACAGCCAGATGCTTTTCCTGTGGCCAATGCTCACCTGTTGCCAAATAAGGTAATATTTTCCCTTAGTCTTCACACGGGTTCAAGAAAGATTGTAAAAAATGATATTGCTTGTTGTTGGCACTCCGTCGCTTACGGCGCCGAGGGTTCCAGCTGATCCAATCAACGGAACAGCCTGCTCGTGAAATTAACGTGCAAGTGGCTGAGCACTCCACAGACACGTGTACCCTTAACGTAGTTCTCGGGGATATTCAGCATGACACAGTGTGACAAGGCTGACCCTTTGAATTACAGGCACAACAGAAACAGGAAGTAAGAGAGAGAGAAAATTGTGGTGAAAGAGTACAGCAGGGTTCGCCACCATCCCCTGCCGGAGCCTCGTGGAGCTTTAGGTGTTTTCGGTCAGTAAACACTCACAACGCCCAGTCTGGGAATCGAAACCGCGATCCTATGACCGCGAATCCGCTGCCCTAACCACTGGGCCATTGCGCCTCCACGATATTGCTTGTATGTAGCTTATAATTAGCAGATGATGTCAAGACAAGAGGAAACATACACACACACACACACATATAGATATATATATATATATGTATATATATATATATTTATATGACAAGCTTCTTTTCAGTTTTTGTCCATCAAGTTCACTTACAAGGACTTTGATTGGTCAAAGGCTATAATAGAAGGTACTTGCTCAAGGTGGTGTGCAGTGGAACTAAACCTGAACTCATGTGATTACAAAACGAATTTCTTTACCATGCATGCAGATAAACAATACAATCTACCTTCTATCGCATAACAACAACAACAACAATAATAATAATAATAATAAGATGAAGTACAAGAAAGGACATGAATTTATTACTTTACCTTGATATTCCGACTGCCATGCCAGTAAAACGGACAATATCTATAAAGTGCAAGGAGAAAGAAATAATTAAACAGACTAAAAGAAATAATACTGTAAATAATAAAAAGATTAAAAAAAAACAATTTCAAGGCTGGTTAACTTGATGCTCAACTACAGTAAAGGTTCTTGGATTATAACCTTCCTTAACATCATTTTCATTTTTTTATCATTGTTTTTTTTTTTTTTTAGCTAGATCAGGAAAATATATTGGAGTCTGACAAACTTTCTAATGCCATCATTCCCAGAAACATTATATACCTGTATTAAGAAAACAACAAAACACTGTTCCATCATTTTATGTTCTGAGATCAAGTCCTGCTGAGGTTGACTTTGCCTTTCGTCCTTTGAGGTTGATCAAATAAGTACCAGTTGGACACTGGGGTCAATTTAATTGACTAGCCCATCCCATAAAATAAGTACACAATAAGTACAGGACATCATCACCGAATGAAAAATACGTAAACACTCGAGAGAAAAGTACAGGAAAAAATACTAAAAGAAGATAACTCCTCATCAGTTTTTTGGACTGTTCATTACTCCTCTTTCATGCTTTTAACGACAATATAGGGAACTTCATAAGACAGCAGCATCCAGAAATTTTGGAAATATAAAATTCATGGAGACTTAGAGCTTTGAACAAACAGACAACGACAGAGTGGACATACAGAGTAAACCAATCAACAAAGACAAACATTAAGAGCTGTTAGACCAATACGAATTGTAATGAGTTACACCTGGGAGAAATTTTATCACGGAAATAGAATAAGAGAAGAGAAGAAAATAGTAGAATAGAATTTGTATGTATATATGTATGTATGTGTGTGTGTGTATGTGTGTGAGTGAATGCGTGCATGTGTGTGTGTGTGTGAGTGTATCATCATCATCGTTTAACGTCCACTTTCCATGCTAGCATGGGTTGGACGATTTGACTGAGGACTGGTGAAACCGGATAGCTACACCAGCCTCCAATCTGATTTGGCAGAGTTTCTACAGCTGGATGCCCTTCCTAACGCCAACCACTCAGAGAGTGTAGTGGTAGTGGGTACTTTAACGTGTCACCTGCACGAAGGCCAGTCAGGCGGTACTGGCAACGGCCACGCTCAAAATGGTGTATTTTATGTGCCACCCACACAAGAGCCAGTCCAGGGGCACTGGCAACGATCTCGCTCGAAAATCCTACGAAGGCCAGTCAGGCGGTACTGGCAACGGCCATATATATATATATATATATAGGCACAGGTGTGGCTGTGTGATTAGAAGCTTACTTCCAAATCACATGGCTCAGGGTTCAGTCCCACTGTGTGGCATCTTCAATGAGAGTCTTCTACAACAGCCTCGTGCTGGTCAAAGCCTTGTGAGTGGATTTAGTAGACAGAAACTGAAAGAAGCTCATCATATATATATGTGTGTGTGTATTTTTGTCTGTGTTTATCCCCTACTAACACTTGATATCCAGTGTTGGTGTGTTTATGTCCCTATCACTTAGCGGTTCAGCTAAAGTGACCAATAGAATAAGTACCAAGCTTAAAAAAAAATACTGGGGTCAATTCATCATCATCATCAACATCATCGTTCAATGACCAGTTGTTTTCATTTTTGCATGGATCAGACAAAGTTAGGTGAGGCAGATTTTTCTAGGGACATTCGTTTAAAACCCATGGCATCAGGACAAGGGCACACATAAATACACACATTATAGACGAACATCTTTCAGTTTCTGTTGACCAAATTCACTCATTAGGCTTTGGTCAGCCTAGAACTATAGAAGACACTTGCCCAAGGTGCCACACACTGTGCGTGAGAAGACCCGGCAAGCCAAGTGAGACCTAAATCTAAGGCCTCAGCCAGTCCACTTATGCGTACCTTCCTTCCTTCATTGGACACTAAACTCCACTTGCGAAGACCTGTTGAGGCAAGTGAAATCAAACTAAATTTGACGACTGGCACCCATGCCAATGTCGTCTCCCTCATTGGACACGAAATTCAGCTTGCGAAGACTTATTGGGGCAAGCGAAAGCGAAATTGTGATGGCACCTGTGCCCAGCGTCGCCTTTCTGGCACTTGTACCCGCGGCATGTGTAAGGACTTTTGAGCGAGATTGTTGCCAGTGCCCCTGGACTGGCTCTTGTGCGGGTGGCACATAAAATACACCATTTTGAGCGTGGCCGTTGCCAGTACTGCCTGACTGGCCTTCGTGCCTGTGACACGTGAAAAGCACCCACTACACTCTCTGAGTGGTTGGCATTAGGAAGGGCATCCAGCTGTAGAAACTCTGCCAAATCAGATTGGAGCCTGGTGTAGCCATCTGGTTTCACCAGTCCTCAGTCAAATCGTCCAACCCATGCTAGCATAGAAAGCGGACGTTAAACAACGATGATGATGATGATATATATATATATAAACAATTGCAGTATGCAAGGTGTTTATAAGCCATTTAAAAACACACAAAAACCATTAGATTCATTTCGACATTTAAATTTAATTTGTAGAAATATTTTCGTCACTTTGAAACCGCAACCTGTTCACTGACAAAATTCCGTGCTGCATATATACATACAGGGTGGGGTGAATAAATTGTCATTTAAATTACGCAAAAATGAAAATAACAATGACGTCTCATTTTAACAGATTTATTTATCAAAATTACTTTAAAATATCTTGAAATACTAAAGAGTAAATTTATTCAATAAAATCGCCATTGGCTTCAACCACGGCCCCCAGACAACTTCAAAATCTCCTGTAACTCTTCTTGACAGTCTCCTTGCTTATGTTGGGGAATGCTGCTATAATCCTTGCCTTCACTTCATCTTTGGTGTTACAAGGGGTTTTGTTGGTCTCTCGCTCAACTGCGCCCCACACATAATAGTCAAGGGAGTTGCACTGAGAAGTTAGGTGGCCAGATGTTAGGAGTGATGTGGTCACAGAAATTGTTTGACAGCCATGACTGTACAGCACCTTGAGCAAGTGTCTTTTACTATAGCCTCAAGCCAACCAAAACCTTGTGAGTGAATTCGGTCAAGTGGAAGTTCTGTCATGTATGTATGTATGTGTGTGTCAAAGTGCTTGAGCCTCCTTCGATAGATAGGAGGGAAATAAACATACAACACATATATATATATATAAAGACCCCTTTCAGTCATGTATGTCCATGACACTGCACCTAGAAAGTTCCCCTCTGAGGTATAAGTCTGGACAAGGTTATTTGTGGAAGACCAGCAGTCGCCCCTCTCCACACCACCAATGTTGTCTAAGGGAAAGGCAAACGATGATACAGCTTCGCAACAGTGACATTGAGTGAACTGGAGCAACGTGAAATAAAGTGCCTTGCTCAAGAACACAACATAGCCCAGTTCAAGAATTGAACACACAGCCTCACGATCGTAACCCGATGCTCTAACCACTGAGCCATAGCTTGGTGAGCAGCGAATGTAATATAACATATGAACACTTCATAAAAGGTATAGAAGCACTCCGTCGGTTACGACGACGAAGGTCCCAGCTGATACGATCAACGGAACTGCTTGCTCATGAAATGAACGTGCAAGTGACTGAGTAATCCACAGACACATGTACCCCTAACGTAGTTCTCAAGGAGATTCAGCGTGACACACAGTGTAACAAAGCCGGCTCTATGAAATACAGGTACAACTCATTTTTGCCAGCTGAGTGGACTGGAGCAACGTGAAATAAAGTGTCTTGCTCAAGGACACAACGCGTCGCCGGGAATTGAACTCACGACCTTACAATGGTGAGCCGAATGCCCTAACCACTAAGCCACGCACCTTCACCATAAAGTTACATCAATGTAGTCAAAGTGCCAAAGTGCATTAATAATATTAGAGATAAATCATATCTTCAAATTAGCTTCATTGTTAAGATTGTTTACTTCTTGATTTAACGATAAAATTAATAGAAAACTCTCAAGGTAGACAGAAAGATAAAAATAAGAGATAACTAACGTTAAGGTAGAAGATACGACAAGTGTATAATACAGAAAACAGTTTTCAAAGATGTTCTTCCCAAAGATTGCACCTTAGGAACCCTTTACATGTGATTGTCTTAGAGTATTTCAAGTCTTATAGTATTTTAAAATACCTGTTGCTATTATATATGTTGCAGTTCCATTTTAATCTGAATTCATTACATAATTGAACTTCTTTTATTATGTAGTTTAAAGCAGCAGTCGTTAATTAAACACTTCTTGGGCTACTTGTTGCATTCGTCTTATACAGGAGGGAGACGTGGAAGCTAAAGATGTAGCTCAATATCCCTGTATTTGAAAGAATCGATCGTTTAGAAGTTGGAATACATTTAAGAACTGTAAGATGGCTGGCTTGATTATTTTGTAACAATGATGTAGACGATCTCAACAAGGAATACTACTGGTGGTTGCTCAACCCGCTAGATATAACAATAAAATCTCTCTTTAATCAAAACTCTACAAGAGCGATACTATACATTACGTAGTGTAATCCCAGGTAAACAAAAAGACGAGATAGTCGTGACTGGAATTTGCTTAGATCATAGGTCTGCTCAATCAGGGTTTGCCTGGGATTAAATGATAGCAATATCGACATCAGGCCATTTCAGAGGCGATGATGCTTTCCAGTGGTCGATCGACATGTTAGAAATAGCAGCCAAATTTACCTCAAACCACACCCTAACGTTTTAGAAAAGAGACGGAGGAGCGTGGGCAAACATATCCCATATTGCTAGATACTCTTAAAAACGATGGGATGGGCATGACAAGAATTATTTTTACCACAGTTCTGGTTGATCAGAAGCTGATGACCTACGGCTAAAAAAACCCACCACCTTCTTTATAATTCTATATTTTTAACGATTTACATAAGATATTACCTATTTTAAAATAGTTCGCTTTTTTTTTTAATGAAATTTAGAATTGCTTCAAAGCATAAACATCAAACGGAAATATCTAAACGTTTAAAATTAAAGAGAAAAACAACCAGACAGACAACAAAAACAATGAAAATACACAACAAAATAAATCACACACAAAACAAACGAATAACAAATCAACTATAAGATCAGTACAAGACAAGGTCACCTCATTTCGTTTTCATTTTTTTTTTAATGTTTAAGCATGTTATCTTGAATGAGTAAAGGAAAATCTCAATTCATTGGATTTTCTTACACAACAAACAGTAGGGGTTTTCTTTTTCTTAGATTGGTAAGGAATTCAGGGGAGAATGAGACTGTATAACATTCATGCCTTTCTCGATAGTGAAATAGACATTATTCGAAATGAAAACAAACTTGAACTCGGCTGACCATAAGCTTTACTAATTAACTTCCTCACAAATTACAAATATTCGTTAATCTATTCGAATTCACAGGAAATAAAAAGTCCCAAAAAGATTTATAATGTTCGAGGGTGGAGTTGTATATTTAAAATTTCATTATTTTTGTATTTTTGGACACTGAATAAAATGTTGTTTTTTTAAAATATATATACACATGTATAATGCCTATCTAAGTGTATGTACGTGTGTATGTGTGTGCGTATAATGTATGTGTATATAAGTAAATATAAATGTATGTGCATATGTGTGTGTAGAATGCATATATGTTGCCTTCTAATTTAACCTTTATCATCGTGTAACTGTCAAGTAATAGACAACTCAAAATTACATTTGTCAAAGTAATTTAACTATTATTTCTAATATTTAAATGAAATACTACGATGTCTTCTCGTTTTTTTTTTCTTTTCCATGACTTTATTCCCTTGATTATCTATTCACGTTAGATAATAATAATAATAATAATAATATATATATATATATATATATATATATATATATTATATATATATATATATATATATATATATATATATATATATATATTATATATATATATATATACACACATATATATATATATTAAAAGGCGGATGTCAAAATGATTAGGTTGTTTCGTTTGTTTGTTTGTTTCGTTACATAAAGTGAATGAATGAATGCAAAGCACTCACCTGTCTGGCGAGGCGAAGGTGGTTGTGCAGCTGCATAGTAATTAACAGGAGAAGGCTCAGGAATAGGCTGTCGATTTTGAAACACATTTCTTTTCTCTTCCATCGTCGAGTGGTGATCACCCATTACTTGAGTGCCCATTTTAACATCTCTGAATGAAAGAGCAACAAACAAGATAAGAGACAATATCTAAAACCAGTGTAGATTTCCAATATAAATTTCATCGAATAAACGAATCATCCTTACAATTAGATATATCACCGAATGTGACAGTGGTAGAAAAACACAGAAAACATAAGAAATGTTGCTGGGAAGACAGAAAATTCTGCAGCTTAATTCAGCGCCATTAGAATTTTTGGGCAAGGACAGATAACTCTGACAGATTTTTTTTTTCTAGCTCATTATCAATACTAGATGGAAGAAGGAAGGTGGCAGAATCATTAGCACACCGGAAAAAAATTTTTTAGCAGTACTTCGACCCTCATTACGTTCGGAGTTCAAATTCCTCAAAGGTCAATTTTGCCTGTTATCCTTTTGGGGTTGATAAAATAAGTACTAGTTGATTTCAGGCCTTGTACCTATAGTCGGAAGGATTATTAATAAGAATCAATCTCGTCGAGATTGTTTATTTAGTTATAGTTCGAACTTGAAATAGCTTGGCTTATGATCGTTCTGTTTTTCTTTGTTTTTTCCTTTTAAGGCGATATAATCCGGGAGGCAGTGTCGGCTTAAGGCGTGGGTACCTTGGATAGTTGCCCCGGGGCCTCACAAGTTTAGGAGACTAATTCAAAACTATGTATGCTGTGGTCTACTAGGTCCAGTGCATTGATTTTCCGGTAAATTTTTTTTCTAATGAGTCCGGGGCAGATTTCCCTAACCCAAACCCTAAAACCCTAATCCTGAAAATATCAATGGGGGTGGGGTAGGTGAAATTTCCGAGGCTTCCACCTCACCCCACTCCGTTTTTCGGACCCCCAAAAGGGTTTTATAGCATATTAGGATGTCACAGGAATTCATTCAGCAAAAAATAAAAAAATAAAAAATTCCAATGAATCCGGGACGGTGTGTGTGTGTGTGGGGGGGTCTCTCTACCCACTTCGCCCCTCCTTTTTCCGAACCAAAATAAGGGATTTGCAGCATATTAGGAGGTCAGGGTTGTAAAAATTAACACTCCCTTCTCCAAGCCAAGATTCGAAACCGAATCTAAGAATTCTCGGTCGTCCAAACCACCAGGATCAGCAGGCGCCAAAGCAGGTTTTCTTTGTCCTCTGAGAGACCAGAGCAATGTCCGAAGTTCCACGGTAGACTACTGTGTCAGATGAACAACGTACACACACACACACACACAAACATATATTCACTTGTGACATATCATTTCAATAGATGTACCCTGTTTCTATTTCTAGCAACTCGTAGCAGTTGTCAACATTTTGCATGTAGTGAAGAATTATGTGTACCAATGACAAATTAAGTCCAGTGAATAAATTATTTTTAATTATGAATCCATTCACTTATTTGTTTGCTTCAAAGGCATACACATTCCTTTTGCATCTGTTTACCATGATACACATTTGACCACTACAGGATCCTTGATTCCACGCAAAAAATCCGAGTATTTTTTTCTTAGTGAAAATCGTGCGAGTGTTACTTTGAAAATTTATCGATTTTCCCAGGGGTCTATAATGCTAAGACGACCAGTCGATATAATCGTGAATGAAGAAAAATTTAGGTAGAGTTTCGAATCAGGAGTCCTTGTGTTAAAAGAAGGCGAAGGTAAATAATACGTACACCTGGTGTTTAGGTGTTAGTGTTAGTGTTATACCGAAAACGGGTGGATGCGCGTATTCTTTACCTTCGCCGAAAAGAAAAGGTTACGAAAGTGGGAAGCTTCCCACCCCCCACAGACTTATATCTTTCGTGGTTTGAAACAGCAATACTAAAAAGTGAAGTAAAACATCTAACCCCGCCTTCCACCACTTTTTATTCTCTCTCGTGAGATAACGGACTACTAATTCAAAATTACGTCGCAAATTGGATGATATTTCTAGCGGAATGAAAGCGACGAGATGGCAGAATCGTTAGCTCACCGGGCCAAATGCTTAGCGGTATTTTCATCTTTAGAGCTGGCAATATTGGTTTCAAGTTGTGGCACAAAACCAGCAGATACAGAAGAGCGGCGAAGTCGATTACATCAACCCCAGTGTTTGCTCAATTTTTATTCTATCAACTCTGAAAGAATGAAAAGTAAAGTCGACCTCGGCGGAATTTGAACTCAGAACGTAACGGCAGACGAAATATCGCTAAGCATTTCGCCCGGCGTGCTAACGTTTCTGCCAGCTCGCCGCATTAAAGTTGGTCATATTAGTGGTCGAAAAAAGTCGGCGAGCTGGCCGCTAAGCATTTCGCCCGCGCCAAGCAAAACGTTCAGCGGCATTTAACCCGTCTTCATGTTCTGAGTTCAAATTTCTCCAAGGTCGACTTGACTTTCAGCCTTTCGGGTTTGATAAAACAAATATCAGTACAGCACATGACACAATTAAATGCGAAAGGGACTCACCAAAAGTGAATGTGTTCTGCGCCATCTCAAAGAACCGTGATAACTTTGGAACATTATAAAATTATCATCTCACAGAATTTTTCATTGGAAATCTGTAGAATAAAACTTGTTGTATTCAAAATTAAGCCTATTAAGCTTCATTTCTCTCGACCATGTAATCCTCTCAAATGATGTCAAATTTTTTTGGGACACCCTGTATGTGTGTGTGTGTTTCTGCAAAGGAGGGTGTGCTGAAAAGTTCCTGGCTTTGGCTAAAAGAAAATACAGGTGGATCAATTAATTATGATTTTATTCAACATATTCCCTTCTCAGATTCACATACTTAATGCAGCAATCCTTCAGGTTTTCTAAGCCCTGTACAAGAACTGGGAAGGTTCGGCCTCCAACCAGGCCTTTCGTGACACCCTTAAAGTTAGGAACTTTTCAGCAACCCCTCGTATATGTATGTATGTATGTATGCATACATGCATGTATATATATATTTCAAAGGCCATAAATGTGTTCCACTCTATTGTGTATGTCTAAGTATCTCGTCTACTAGAGACGCCTATAGAGGTAGAAACAAGTGTCCACTGTCGTCTTTTTATCTGAACACGTGTTTCTGTCTTTTCTTTTTGTTTTTAACCGAATGTCATTTTGGCGAATTCTTGATTCTTGAGATGATCTCCCCTCCTCATTTGGTTGTCAATCTTAACTGCCTCCAATGCCATTGTTCCATCGTCTCTGAAAGCGGAGACAATTTAAATAAATTAAGCATGTATGGTATTTAATAAACCGTTATTCGCCCTTATTGTTCAAATACATTCCACTTGCCATTTCTAGTTATTTTCCCTTAACTCGTTTAAATTATCTGTGTGTGTGTGTGTGTGTTTGTTTTATCTCGTAAATTTTACTTGTTTCAGTCATTAGACTGCAGCCATACTGGGGTGCCGCCTGAATGTAGTTTAATCGAACTGATTGACTTTGCTTTTCATCTTTTCGAGATCAATAAAAGAAGGAGCAGTCAAGTACTGGGATCGATGTTATCAACTAGCCCAACTGCCCCGAAAATTTCAGGCCTTGCGTCAGTTGTAGAAAGAGATTCTTCTTCTTCTTCTTCTCCTCCTCCTCCTCCTCCTTCTTCTTCTTCTTCTTCTTCTTCTTCTCATCATCATCAACGACGACGTGCCGAATAATGAATGAATTCTACTGACCTGGCTACCTGCATGAAGTAGGGGAAATAACTCTATTTATTTGTGAGTCCACGATTCAGCTTTGACGTTGACAACCCAGAGGCACAGCAGAGGAAGTGGGGACTACGGCGCAGTTTTTCTCCGGGTACAAGTGTGGAAGAACCCGAAACTTTCTCTTGTTTATTACGCCAATTTATAACTGAAGCGGGAGCGTCAAAATTGCCTGTGTCTCCGGGGGCCATGCGAATCCCATTTTTCTAAGGGATACAAGGTGGGGGGTATTTATGATTGCATTTTCAACAGTCTTTCCCCTTTAAACATTGTAGGGCGTGATTTAAGAAGGATTTGGTTGTTTCCTTTTGTAGATCAAGCAACCGTGTAGACATTTTCTCGTGCTGTGTGCGTTTTATATTAAGTGAAAATTCGTTTGCTTGACTAGTGCCCGACCTGGGGGCTAAACACCACCACCACCAACAACAACAACAGATTCAAGCAGAATTTTCTGCTTTGCTCCAGACACACCAATAATGTGTATGAATCTTTTACTTGTTTCAGTCATTAGACTGCGGTCATGCTGGGGGCACCCATTTTCAAAAAAGTTCTCAATCGAACGAATCATACCGAAGTATATTTTTTATAAAGCCTTGTTCTTATTATGTTGATCTCTTTCGCGGAAACGCTATGTTACAGGGACGTAAACATACTAACACCGGTTATCAAGCAGTGGTGGGGAACTTACACAAATTCACCGATGCTATAAGAGAAGACAGTTGCCCAAGATACTACGCAGTGGGACTGAACTTGGAACCATGTGGTTGGGAAGCAAGCTTCTTACCACTAGCATTTAAAGTTATCCAAGTATAGTCAATCGGAATCGTCCATTGCCGCTTGTTGTAATTGTTTGGTTTGATGGGAACAGCATTAAGGTTATCGCTCTTCTAGGACCGTGATTCTATTTTGTATTCCTGGGTGAAGGAACTAACCACAGTCCATTTTTGTGTAAAGGAGTCAAGAAACGGCAGCACTATGGCTATTGACAACAGCAATAATTTATGCAAGGTATGTGCAGAGATATATCCCACGCTATCAAAGGTAGGATGTTATTTAAATAGTGAGACACGAGAGCTATTTCTTTACGCTGTACGTTCTCAGGATGGTGACACGCTGGAGGAATACCATTTAACACTAGTTTATTACGGAGGAGAATTCTGCCGTGTACAACGATATACCGCATATCTGTGACGAACATAGGTGCACATTCCAGATATACCAGGCTACTTATTTCTGCCCAGAACGGTGATATTCTATGTATATGAAGTATATACATACATACACACACACACACACACACACATATATATATATAGGCGCATGTGTGTATGTATCAATGCCTCTCTCTCTCCTCTCCCTCTATATATATACATATATATACACACACATATATGTCTATCTATATTGTACTTTATCCATCTTTTTAACTAGTCACTCATTTGTTTATCTATCCGCCCATCTATCTATCTATCTATCTATCTATCTATCTATCTATCTGTTATGCAACACATTACACGTCCGCACGCACGCACCCCCCCACCCCCACCCCCCCTCCACACACACACAGAGGAGACACAAAAAGAATATACTCGACTACGAGAGTCGAATAATGCATCTGTATACATACAGAAATTATTGCTTTTACAAAATTCTACACACACCAGGAATCAGACTTCACATTTATTAAAAGAGCAACGAGATTTCGTGTTGTTATTGAATTTTTCTTGGACACGTTTTGGAGAGACTTTATAAAAACAGAGATTCGGTGATTGAAACATTTAAAAAAAAACTATAGAGAAAGTTTTGAAGGGTACAAGAATAAATGGTTATGATATAAGGAAGTGGAAAAATGAAACGTAAGAATATGGGGAGAGAGAGGGATATATATATATATATATATATATATATATATATATATATATATATATATATACAGAGAGAGAGGGAGGTATAGAATGATGGGCGATATAGCTGACAGGCGTTCAAGGAATTCAAATTCACTTCTGCTCGTCTATCTAAAGAAAGTAACTCCTTATTAACCAGATTTAGGTTACGAGTTATGTCCCTTACAACTATTAGCCATCACCTACACCTGCACAATACATTTTTTTCTCTTGTTTTAGTGGAATAAATTAGTGCTCATGACCCTTTACAATGCCTCAAAGACTGATGAGAGGGAAGGAGGGAGGAAGGAAGGAAGGTAGTAAGTAAGTTGTTTTTTTAAAAAATCATTTACTTGTTTCAGTCGTTAAATTGCGGCCATGCTGGGGTACCACCTTGAAGAAGTTTTAGTCGAACGAATCGACCCCAGTACTTTTCTTAAACCTAGTACTTTTTCTATTGGTGTCTTTTACCGAACAGTTAAGTTATAGGGACGTAAACACGTCAACACTGGTTGTCCTGCGATGAGTGGGGGACAAACGCATACACAAAACACTTACGGTGGGCTTCATTCAGTTTCCGCTTACCAAATTCATTCACAAGGCTTTGGTCGGCTCGAGGCTGTAGTAGGGAACACTTACTGAAGATGCCACGCAATAAGACTGAATACTGAACCATGTGGTTGGGAAGCAAGCTTCTTACACAGCCACGACTGCACCTCCGTCTGTAAACCTGGTCCGAAAGTTTGTTGCAGAGTGAACTCCACTTAAAAGTCTCCGAGTGCCACTTTGTAAAGTTCAACCGGTTATAGATTCTTTTTTACTCTAGGCACAAGGCCCAACATTTTTGGGGTGGGGGGGCTAGTCGACTAGATCGACCCTAGTACGCAACTGGTACTTAATTTATCGACCCCGAAAAGACGAAAGGCAAAGTCGACCTCGACGGAATTTGAACTCAAAACGTGAAGACAGTCGAAATATCGCTAAGCACTTCGCCCGGCGTTCTAACGTTTCTTATATCTTTATTGCCCACAAGGGGCTAAACATAGAGGGGACAAACAAGGACAGACAAAGGGATTAAGTCGATTACATCGACTCCAGTGCGCAACTGGTACTTAATTTATCGACCCCGAATGGATGAAAGGCAAAGTCGACCTCGGAGGAATTTGAACTCAGAACGTAACGGCAGACGAAATACCGCTAAACATTTCGCCCGGCGTGCTAACGTTTCTACCAGCTCGCCACCTTCCGGTCACAGATTGCATTAGCCTCAGTGAGATTTGAAACCACGAGGCAAAGAACAGGAACAAATACCGCCAGTCATCGGATTGGACGTTCTTATGTTTCTGCCAGTTCGCTTTCCTGCATTGGTACTTTTTTATTTCTCGACCCTGATGACCTTGATGGGATTTTAACTTAAAGCACAAAGCTCCAATAACACTACCTAATAACCACCCATAAATAGCGTTTACATTTTCGTTTTACTTTTTTCAGTCATTAGACTGTAGCTTACCTGGAACACTGCTTTGAAGGCTTTTAGTCGAACAAATAACGCCTAGTAATTACCCTGTTGGTTCTTTTGCCGAACCGCTAAGGTACAGGGACGTAAAAAGCCAACACCAGCTGTCAAGCGATGGCGCGGAACAAATACAAACACACACGACGGGCTTCTTTCAATTTCCGTTTGTCTAGGGCTATAGTAGAAGATACTTGCTCGAGGTGCAATGCAATAGGACTGAACTCAAGATCACATGGTTGGGTAGCAAGCTTCACAACCAGACATGTACGCCTGCGCCTATGTCACGGATTTCGTAGAAACGGAAATAGTTCATCGTCTGATGATTGTTTCGCAAACTGTACATGAAACTTCAAGTTAACGATGTACTGTTGCTGTGTCTATCAGCTCCCCCTCTCTCACAAACATATAGTATAGTTAGGAAGAGGCCGAAACAAACCGTAGTTTATAGGGATATACTTAGTGACTCCTTATATATTATATTCCGCAAGAAACAAGTTCTTTTGAATAGTTGATTTTTCTAGTGTAACGATTGCGTATGTTTAAGTTATTGCACACATTCACAAATACGTATATTAATTCTATAGAAGCACTCCAACACACATGTGTACACTTACAAGTGCGTCATTTAAGTGTGTAAATATGCTTGCGTGTGCATACGTGTGTGTGTATGCACGTGTGTGCGCGCGCATGTGTGTTAAAGATAGAGATAAGAATATTGGTCTGAGTGAAAGAATATATCTTTATATATCAATATTTCTACAGACGCAACCTTTTATCTCTGATTTTTGTCACTATTTATTCCCTCCAGCGAACATGTACGTATAATATGTATGGATCTACGTATATATGTATGCATTGCATGAATATAGTGCATGTATGTATGCGTGTGTGTGTGAGTGTGTCTGTATGTAAGTATGTTTGTATGTATGTGCGTGTGTGTCTGTATGTAAACATGCATGTATGTATATGTTTACATTGTTAATGGAGGAATGAAATGTGTGTACATATATATCTATACACACACACATATATATATGTATGTATATATATATATGTATATATATATATATATATATATATATATATATATATATATATATATATATATATGTATGTGTATGTGAGTGTGTAAGTATACATTTAACAAATATATTTTCATATCCGATGTGTATGTATGTATGTACGTATGCATCTATTCATGTGTATATATTCATGTGCATATATATGCCTGAATGTAAAGATAAATTTATGTTTGTAAGGGAGGCAAGTGAGGGAGGGGGCGTGGGGGTAAAAAGAGGGAGAAGAAATGAGAAACAATAGGTACAGATTGTTAAATTGTTAGATACAGACATATAGATAGACAGTGAGAGAGATAGGCAGACAAATAGATAGAAAAATAGATGGACCTATAGATAAAGATAGACAAACAAATAGATAAATATGTAGATAGAAAGACAGGTGGATTGATAGATAGAAACAAATATATAGATGGATAAATACATAGATAAAATAAGCAGACAGTTAGCCAGAGAGAGACCGATAAATAGATAAGCAGATAGATAAATAGATAGATAAATATACTAATATACTATAAACAGACCGATGGAAATGTATTATGAGACTACTGTACAGAAATTGAAGAAACTAGTGATGGCCTGTCTCGGCAAAAAGTAATACATATTTGAAACGTGGAATAAATGTAATGCCGTTGGGAAGAAAAGACCGATAAAAATGTAAGTTTGCCTATGGATGTGTGTGTGTGTGCGAGTGCGTGCCTATTAAGAGTCACAGATAAATTGGTAGAGAAAAATGTTGAAGTAGATAGACAGACAGCTAGCTAAAGAGACGACTAATTCGACAGACAAATAGACAGGTGTACACACACACACACACACACACACGTATATGTATGTGTGTGTGTGTGTGTGTAAATATATACATATGTATATAAAGAAAAAAAACAGAAAGACAGAGAAATGAGAGAGGCAGAAAAATATTGAGCTAGATAAGACGGATATAGATAGATACTCATACATTGTAAGACAGAGATAGGTGGTAGATAGACAGATGACTGGCTAGATAGAAAGATAGACAGACGGTGAGATAGATAGACAGACAGATAGATAGATAGATAGATAGATAGATAGATAGATAGACAGATAGATAGATAGAGAGAGTGATAGATGGACAAATAGCAAGATTGTTAAGCAGATGAATAGAAGAATCGAAAACAAACATAAAAAGTAAGAATACAAAGATATAAATAAGTCAAGATGGGCATAAATAATAATCTGGCATAAATATAATGGTAAAAATTCTTGAAGGTGGAGAAAAAAATGTGACAGTTTTTGAATAGTATAGGGGAGGGGAAAGCTCCGGGTGGTGATAGTGATAGACAGGAGGAAGAGGAGGTAGAGAAGAAGTAAAAAGCTGACAGTGATGCTGCTGCTGCTGATGATGATGGAGAAGAGGGAAGAAGTGAGGAGGCAGAAGGAACTAAAGGAGGGCGGTGATGCTGGTGATGATGGATGATTATGGTGATAATGATGATGGAGGGGATTGGGGAAGGTAAGAAAGAAGGAAAGGAACAGAAAAGGTGGTGGCGACGGTGATGATAGTGGAGAAAGAGGAAGTTGGATGCTGAGAGAAACAAGGCGCTGCGGTTGATGATGATGATGATGATGATGTAGGAGGAGGCAAAAAGGAAGACGTGAATGGGGGAATGGTAGCAGCAAACTAACTACTTGAAAGGCGGATATTTCTGATGATTGTTGTTATAGTTATTTAACCCCAGGTCAATTTTGATCAAATAGATCAATGATTAATGAATGCCATTCCAGCCGTACTTATTCCGTCTCTTTCTTTTCTCTTTCAGATCCTCGTAGACTTCGTTAGCTAAATCTATCTTTCCATTTCTTTTTGTTTCGGATCTTTCGATATGAGATGAGTGGTCATTGTTTAGCCCAAGGCCAACCACACCACACCACACCACACCATAAACCACGAGAGGTGCACATAAACCTATAAATCAAAAGCCAATCCAGTCACAATCACACCGCATTTCCTCCAGCAATAGTGTATCCCAGACAACACTCATCGAAAGTGGTGTTTTTATAAGAGGGCAGAGGTGTGTGTGGATTGAAGGTGATTTGGCTGCTGTTTCTAGTGGGTCCAGCGACCGTCAGGAGTGGTGATAGATGATGGTTAAAGATAAATATAAGACTGGTGTAAGCAGAGGAAGACAGACGAGAAGGATGGGACACGGGTCATACAAGGAGTGAGAGAAGAAATTACACAGGACTAGTAGTAGTAGTAGTAGTAGTAGTAGTAGTAGTAGTAGTAGTAGTCGTAGTAGTAGCAGCAGGAAGAGACCGGGAGGGGGATAAGTGGCGGATATAGATAATTATATTAAGTTTTAGAGAGAGAGAGTGCGTGCGTAAGAGAAAGAGAGAGTGGGATAGAGTGAGAGAAATTGAGTGAAAAGAAGGACGGATTGAAAAAGAGGAAACGGAGAGAAAGAGAAAGAGAGAGAGAGAAAGAGAGAGAGAGAGTGAAAGAGAGAGAGAGAGAGAGAAGGGATATTTAAAGTGTGTGCTTGAGAGTAGGAGAAAGAAAACAAAGAGTAAGAAAAACACGGACGGAAGTGGAGTGAGTTGATATTGAGAGAGAGAGAGAAAGAGAGGGATAGAAAGAAAGAAAGAAAGAAAGGAGAGAGAGAGAGAAATGATGGGATGAACCGAGAGAGAGAGAGAGAGAGAGAGAGAGAGAAAGCGGGAGAAAAATTATAAGAATGAATAAATAGGAAATAGAAATATTTTACGACAGAAATATTAATAGGACAGAGAGAAAGAGAAAGAGAGAGAGAGAGACGGGTTAGATGACGAATTAAAGAAAGAGGAAGAGGTGAAGAAAGAGAGGAAAGAAAAGGAAGCTAGATAAATAAAAGATTTTAGAGAGAGAGGGGGGTCTCCTCGTGTGGGTATTTATGTGGGAGAGAGAAAGAAAGAGAAAGAATGTGAGAGATTATAGGATTGACGAGAGATAGATAGATAAAGAGATAGAGGGGAGAGATTAGGAGATTAATAGGAAAACAGAGAAAGCGGTTAGATAGGTAGAAAAATAGAGAGGATTAGGGAACAACGTAGAATGGTTAGAGAAAGAAAGAGAGAAGAATACATTAGGAATGAGAAATGAAGAACGTGAGAAAGAAACAAAGAGAGAGGGATAGAGAGAGAGAGAGAAGCAGAGAGTGGGGAGAGAGAAAGCAAAAGTGTAAGTGATTGAATGAAGCGATAGATAGATAGATACAGAAATTTAGTGAAGGAGACGGAGAGGTATTGAGAGGCCGGTTAGAGAAAGACAGAGAAGGAGAGAGTATAAGAGATTAGGTGATTGACTGAAGAACGCGAGAGAGAAAGAAAGGGAGTGAATGAGAGAAGGAAAGAAAGAAAGAGTGAGATATTAAGAGATTGCTTGGAGTGAGAAGTTGAAAGAAAGGTAGATGGTTAGATAGATTGAGAGAAATAAAGAGGGATAGTGAGAGATTCAGAGACCGCAAATGATGGAGAGAGAGAGAGAGAGAGAGAGAGAGAGAGAGAGAGAGAGAGAGAGAGAGAGAGAGAAAGAGTGAGATATAAAGAGACTGCCTGGTGAGAGAAGATGAAAGAGTAGGTGACTAACTTGAGATAGAGATCGAGAGAGAGAGCAAGTGAGGGATAGAGAGGGGGATTAGGTGACATTAGAGAGTGTGTGAGAGATAGAGAGGGGGAGATTAGGCGACATTAGTGCGTGTGTGTGTGAGAGAGAGAAAGAGAAACAGAGACTACGGATAGGAAAAAAAGAGACAGACAGAGAAAGAGTAAACGAAAAGAGAAAGTAAATAAAAGAGCCAGAAGAGAGAAAGAGTAAATAAGAGAAAGAGTAAATAAGAGAAAGAGAGAGAGAGAGAGAGAAATAGAAGAAATAAGAGGACAGGAAGAGTAGATAAAAATGATAAAAAGAACGAGTAAAAAAAGAGAACGAAAATGACAGGGTTAATGAAAGAGAAGGGGGGGGGCAGTAAAAGAGAAAGTGTAAATAAGAATGACAGAAAAAGAAAGAGAAAAATAGAAGTGACAAAGATAGAAAGAGAGAGAAATTGAGGGTCAATAGGAGAGACGTAAAGAGACAGGGTAAATAAAGAGATAGAAAGACAGTAAATAGAAGCGACGTAAAGAGAGAATTAAACTGAAGAAGAAAAAGAAACCCGGAGAGAAAGAAAAGCAGAGAGAGAAAGAGAAAGAGAGGGAGAGAAAAGGAGAGAGAAAAAGTGGAAGAGAGAGTAAAAGAGAAAGAGAGAAATAAAGGGAAAAAGAAGCAGGGAGAACGGAGATGTAGGGAAGACGATGGAAAGAGAAAATATAAGAGAGTAAAGTGAGAGAGTGAGTGTGAGTGAAAGTGTGAGTGACAAGTTCTACAAAAAACGGCCATGGCAGCCGTAACAGTCTTTTCCTCAGCTTCTTGTCTATGTTGACCGTGTTATATGCATGTATATATGTATATACACACCACAATATTACCAGGAACCGTTTTACAACTGAACATACATGAGGCTTCACTACTGTCTCTTTAAAAAAAGAATTATTTATTGGAGATTTTGTTAAAAGAAAGAGAGAAAGGGAAAATATATATCTTCGACTTTTCTTTGCTGATCTTTCATCACCACCACCACCTTGTTATACTTATATATGTATAGATATATAAATATATAAATATATAGCTACAAAATCTACACACTGCTTATATATATATATATATTATATATCCGTACATACACTCACTCATATGATATTCATTCATAACATATATTAACACATATATGCACACACACTCATTTACACGTATATACATACATATATATATCAATATATAAAAACAATATTACACAAATACACGCCACACAAGCACTCACACATATATCCATATATACTCTCACAACATTCATTCATACATATATTAGTATATACACACACACACACACACACACACACACTCATATATATATATATATATATATATATATATATATATATATATATATATATATATATATATATATGTAAATGTAGATCGGTGATGGTCATGGAGCTAGGAGTTATCCAAATGACTCCACTTGATATTCTTCTACAAGACACTAGAATTCGCCATAGTACGACGAGGTAAGAAGAAAACTTCTTGTTTCTATGTTTTCCATTCGTAATATTATTGCTTATTACTAACGTTATTCCTGATAATGATAACTATATGAAGAAGAACCGAAATATGAAGAGGAAGATAGAAAAAAAACAAAATAGAGGTTTCCAAAATCGGAATAATTATTCGAAGATTTCTTCATCCTCTCCTTCGTTTGCTTCTTTTATCTCTCCCTGTCCAAAATTCCAAAATTCTACCTTGCTTTGGTGTCTTTGGCACGAACAAGCTGGCCAGAAACTGAGGGACTCGTCTGTAATGATCCATTCTAGATAAACTGTAACCCAATTTATGTCCACTTCCTGGAAAACACAAATCTGCGTGTGTATGTTTCTGTGTTTATGTGTGTGTGTGTGTGTGTGTGTGTGTGTGTGTGTGTATGTATGTATGTATGTGTGAGTATGTATAAAGCGATGCCCCAGCATGGCCGCAGTCCAATGGCTAAACGTATATTGCCTGTCTGTATGTCAGTTTATGTTTGTCTTTTTATCTATCAGTCTGTCTATGTATGTGTATGCATCTGTCTGTCTATGTGTGTATGTATGTATGTATCTATCTGTCTATCTATCTGTCTGTCTATCTATCTGTCTATCTGTCTGTCTATCTGTCTGTCTATCTGTCTGTCTATCTGTCTGTCTATCTGTCTGTCTATCTGTCTGTCTATCTATCTATCTATCTATCTGTCTGTCTGTCTATCTATCTATCTATCTGTCTGTCTGTCTGTCTATCTCTCTCTCTATATATATGTCTGTCTGTCTGTCTATCTCTCTCTCTATATATATGTCTGTCTGTCTGTCTATCTCTCTCTCTCTATATATGTCTGTCTGTCTGTCTATCTCTCTCTCTATATATATGTCTGTCTGTCTGTCTATCTCTCTCTCTATATATATGTCTGTCTGTCTGTCTATCTCTCTCTCTCTATATATATATGTCTGTCTGTCTGTCTATCTCTCTCTCTCTCTATATATATATCTGTCTGTCTATCTCTCTCTCTCTCTATATATATATATATCTGTCAGTCTCTCTCTCGCTATATATATATATATCTGTCTGTCTATCTCTCTCTCTCTCTATATATATATATATCTGTCTGTTTATCATCTGTCTCTGTCTGTCTATCTGTCTGTCTGTCTATCTATCTATCTATCCGTTTGTGTGTCTTATTTAACGGTGTGTCTGTGTATGTATATATTATTTTTTATATGTGCATACACACATATATGTACGTGTTTTTATATATATAAACTTACATCCACAACACAATCCGTATGTATTCTCTAGACAGAATACGTTTCTATATCTTGTAATTGTGTTTTTAAGATTTCTTCAATTATCCATTCTTTCGCTTTGTTTAATCTTCATGTTAAAGGAACGAATTCTTTAATCAAGTACTGGAATCGATGTAATCGACTTCGCCTTTCTTCTGAAATTTGTGGTCTTGTGCCAAAAATTTGAAGCCATTCATAGACTGTTCTGTGATGTCTTCTTCATTTGTACCCGTGACAAATAAAAAATTATTATTACTATTATTATTATTATTATTATTATTGGTTAACATTAACCTTATTATTATTATTATTATTATTATTATTATTGTAGTTATTAAAAATCGCGATCCGATGTGTGTCACTGACGGGTTTCAAATTTTGCTCGTATGTATTTATGTGTGTGTGTGTGTGTGGATATGTATATATTATGTCAAAAGGCGGTATGTATAAGGCGGTGCTCCAGTATGGCCACAGTCCAGTGACTGAAACCCTCTCAAACATTGTATGTATGTACGTATGTAGATCTATGTAATGTCTACATGTTTTCTATGTATATTTGAGTATGGATGCATTGTAAACTAATGATCATAATTATATATATATATATATATATATATATATATATATATATATAAAGAAAATCAAAAATATTTCCCATTAATTGCAAGCACTCTAGAATTTGTTTTATAACGCACACACTTCGATATTATATAAATGTATACACATAGACACAGACACGCGCACCACTCCCCCCCGCACACATAAATATGTGTTATGTTTGCTAGTACATGGACGACACATGGACATATATATATATATATATATATATACATAACATACATGCATGCATGTATGTTAAAATATTAATATTCATTACAGCACACACTTCAGGAAACTACACACACACATGCCCCAACGTGGCCTTGGCAGCAATGGCTAAAACAAACAAATCACAGAATTTCTACATGCATACATAGCATATATATATATATATATATATATATATACATACATACATAGTTATGTAAATGTATGTTCTATCAAGTCTAATACTTGTGTAGCCTATTAACACACACACACACACACACACACCTTACAAAAATAGTGCATTAACATATATGTTCTATTAAGATTTTATTTGTTGCAGCACACTTAGGAGGTATTAAACACATATGTTTTATTAGAATTTTAATACTCTTTTACCACTTACAAGAACACATTTTTCCGTGACACACACACACACACACACACACATCACCACCATATATTTTCCCATTTTATATACATACAAAAGCTGGAAACATATATTGCCATTCATCATCTGATATATTCACGTACACAGGAATAACAAAAGGAACATAGGATGTAAATGAGTGCGGGTATGTTAAAATTACAGTATATGTATATTTTCGTTTAAATTAGTTTATATTCGAAAATTCATTTTTAGAATGCAACCTACATCACTGAATTTGGTGTATTTGTATCAGTGTAACATTACATACTCCATGTATATCCGTTAATCAGCAGCAGCTCAGGTGTTCTGATAATGGACACATACATACATACATACATACATACATGTTTGTGAGTGTGTGTATATGTGCGAATGAAACCGAATAGAAATCAATAGATTTCTATGATGTATGTAAGCGTTGGAAATGAAAGTATGTTGAAAATTGTGTTTTTGGTGATATATATATATATATATATATATATATATATATATATATATATATACACACAGACACACATTTTGTATCGAACTATGAAATCTCTTCTATGCTCAACATGATGACGATGGTGTTTTCTTTTTCTTCACTCCATCTCCCCTTATTTCTATCTACCCTCTCAGCATTCTTCTCTGAGTCTGAAGTATTATGCTTGAAGACGGACGTGCCTTTTTCTTTTTTCCTTCATTTTTCCTTTCTTTGTTGTCACACTATGTATGTCATCTTCACTTTTATTTCTGCTCTTCACTTTCTGATCGTCCCTTTAATTATTCCTGTGTCTAATTATTCCCATTTCATCATCGTTGGTGATAACGATCACCATCATCATCATCATCATCACTACCACCGCCACCACCACCACCGCCTTCCTCATCATCATCGTCATCGTCATCCCTATTTGAAATGGTCTCATGTATTTTGAAATAATTTATCTGAACATGAGTGTTTCTCTCTCTTTTCCAATCATGTACATATTTTATTTTAACACTTGGACTTCAGTAGCAAGCGAAGGATGTGTGTGTGTGTGTGTGTGTGTACTTTCGAGGAACACATTTCGAGTTTGCTTGGCATTCGCGCCGGATCTCTGACTTGAGGTTACAACCCCCGTTCGTTCCTTTCCACCGTATGCACCACCGCCACCACCACCACCAGTTTAGGATGACCTGAAAAGGGTCATCCTAGACTGCTCATCCCCTTCAGATTAAACCATTCAGACCCCCCGCCCCACCTTCTCACATCGCTCTTTATCTTATCTCTCTCTCTCTCTCTCTCTCTCTCTCTCTCTCTCTCTCTCTCTCCTCTCTGCACATCCGTAATCTCCATCTTTCTTCCCACCCTTGTTTTCATCTCTCTCTCTCTCACTTTGTTTCAGCGCACATGCCTATCTGTCTATCCCTATTTTCATATCAGCCTCTTTGTCTGACAGACAGCTGACAGTCCCTTCTGTCTTCCTGTCACATGTCTGTTTCTCATCTCTATCACTGTCTGTTTTTTCTCTAATATGTCTGTAATATGTTTGTATTTAGGCGACCGCATCTCTAAATCTACCTCATATATGTTAGTTATATCCGTATCTTCATTTCTATATATATACCTAAAAGTTGTCAATATATCGCTATATGAATTCTAAATATGTCATTTACTTGTTCGTTTCCCCCCACTCTCTTGTCTTCTTAGATGCCTTGTCTGTGTGTCTAGTTTTGTCTTTATCTTACCTCACTAATTTATGTAGTTTTCGAAGTATTTCTATGTATTCATTTTTAGGTTTTCATCTGTTGGTATATAATTCTCTCTCTCTCATATATATATATATATATATATATATATATATATATATATATATATACACACACACACGCATGTATATATAAACATACACGCCTAAACTAATTATATTTACTCATTGTGTCAGTTAACTTATTGACAAACTACAATTAACAACACAGAGCACCATTTGATTACATGCATACACAGTTCAGTGTAATTGCCACACACACACACAAAAGACAGCGATTGGTTAAAACGGTTTACGCCTCTCACACAGTTTTCATATCCTGGCAGAAAAAAAAGACCAAATCGTTTTCACTTTCACCCTATCGAATTCCGACTGTTGTTGATTATCCCCCAGGTCAACCCTGGGTCGAACAGACCCACAACCAAAGGCGTTCCAGTCATGATCATCTAATTTTCCCCCCCCCGTAGTATAGAATTTGGTACCACAGTTTCCATTGTCTTCTGCTCTTTTGAAAACGTTCGGAGTAATTCGAAGGAGATTTGCTTGTTATTGTTTCGATCAAGATTAAGGCGTCTAGCTGGTAGAATCATAAGTACGCCGGACAAAATGCTTATCGGCCTCTTTGGGTTCTGGGTTCTGATTCCGCGGAGATCGACTTTGACTTAATTTCATCGACCACGAAAGGAATGTAAGTACCAGTTGTACACTGGGGTTGATGTAATCGACAGTCTCTGCCCCACAAAATTTCAGGCCTTGTGTCTGCAGTAGAAAGGATTATGCCTCGCTGGCTAGCGACCACATTGAATCGTTCTCGGGAGCAGAGTTAGCATGGACAGGGTTAACAAATTTTGTGTATTAGGGATCCCAAGACACAGTTTTCGGCGATGCGACGCTATTAGTATAATGTAAAGACGCGGTAACGATTCTTCCTCGCCTTGTTACTGCTGATAATTATAGTAATAATAGTTAAAAGCAAAAACAAAAAAGACCATGGAACTTCCATTCGATTGCTCTCCATAGAAATATTCGACTGGATATTAACAAAATAATGTTTGAAAACCAAAGATTATCTTCTTTATGTTTATGGTTAGTTTTGAAAAATATCCCCTATAAACTACAATTGTAAATAGATAGGAAGGAAGGACCCCCTTCGGTCACGACTGACCATGGGATTGCACCTAGAAAGTTACCCCCCCCCCCCCGAGGCCCACGTCCGGGCAAGGTTGTTTGTGGATGATCGGCAGTCACCCATGCATACCATCTTCTCCTCTCCACGCCCCTGATATTATCCAAGGGAAAGGCAAAGGCTGATACAGCTTGGCACCAGTGATGTTGTAACTCATTTCTACAGCTGAGTGAACTGCAGCAATGTGGAATAAAGTGTCTTGCTTAAGAACACAACACGCAGCCCGGACTGGGAATCAACTCACCTCATGATTGTGAGCCCGATGCCCTAACCACTGAGCCACTAAATAATAGAACTACTAATAGCCATGTTAATCATCGATACTATTTATTATAACACTATAGTCACCAGTACTATCACAGCCAATACTATGTAACAACACCAACTATTATCGTTCCTAACAGCTACAATAGTAATCAATAGTATTACAGCCTCTAATAACCATTATAGTCCCTAATATCTGCATTTCGTCCGTCTTTACTCTGCTGAGGTCGACATTGCCTTTCATCCTTTCAAAGTCCATAAAATAAATACCAGTTGAATGCTGAGGTCGATGTAATCGGCTTACCCCTCCTCTAAATTGCTGGCCTTGTATCAAAGTTTGAAATCAACATTTACTACTTACTACAGTCATAGATAACTATTAAGCACACCAACGCTAACTATTATGACTACTAAATACTATTTATAATCATTATAATCGCCAATACTATTATAATTAACTTCATAGCCACTGATAATTACCCTAGTCACCCTTGCCTTTATAACTAGCAATTAATATGACCACCAGTATTTACTATGGCCTTGAATAACTACTTCAGCTGCCCTATTAACAATTATAGTCACCGTAGCTGTCAATATTAACTCAGTGGTTCCCAACCATTTCTTATCTATGGACCCCTTTGATAATTGTTTTATTCTGGTGGATCCATTTAGCCTCCCAACGTTTAAAAACTAGTTTTGTGGATATTTCTTTCAAAATTCCAACTTTGTTGGGTTAAACTTTGTAAAACGTTAGAGAAAGAAACTCAGCTGTTTCTTCCAATAAATACATCTAAATCAAAATTTTTTTTCATGGATCCTTGCAGGCGTGGCTGTGTGGTAAGAAGCTTGCTTCTCGACCACGTGGTTCCGGGTTCAGTCCCACTGCATGGTACCTTAGACAAGTGTCTTCTACAATAGCCTCGGGCCGACCAAACACTTTGAGTGGATTTGGTAGACGGAAACTGAAAGAAGCCCGTTGTATATGTATATATATTCATGTGTGTGTGTGTGTCTTTGTGTCTGTTTGTCCTCCCCCCCACAAATCATTTGACAACCGATGTTGGTGTGTTTATGTCCCCCGTAACCTAGCGGTTCGGCAAAAGAGACCGATAGTATAAGTACTAGGCTTACAAAGAATAAGTCCTGGGGTCGATTTCTTCGACTAAAACCTTTTAAGGCGGTGCCCCAGCATGGCCGCAGTCAAATGGTTGAAACAAGTAAAAAACAAAAAGTAAAAGAACACTGCTGTGTTTACCGAATTTACTATTTTGCTTGCATGGACTCCCAAAAATCTTAGGTGGACTCCGGTTGATCCCAGGTGTCATATAGACCCGGTTAAACTAACTGAACATGCCCAAATTATCCTACTGCACTTTTATAAGATCCGTCATTTCCTGTCCTAAAAGTGCAGTGTGGTCCTTAGCTAGGTGGAAGCATAGTATAACTGGGAAACTAGATCTGTACACCGCGTCTCGCCGTTTGGCCTACGACCTGCCCAACACCGGTCTGCTAGATCAGGGCTCATTTAGGATTACACACCAACCGCTACTTTGCGTACCATAGGTCTGCTGGATCAGGTCTGACGTGGGGTTATACGACGATGGCTACCTGCAATGTCAGAGAATTGCTGGATTAGGGACTGATCTACATCTGCACTGCAACAACTATCTTTATGCTTACTTATGGATTGACCTAGGGCTACACAGTCCCAACAACTGTAGCCATCGCTACTAACTAATAAAGCCACCATAAACGAGCAAACGGGGGAGCCTCTATAACGTTGCTCGAAATAGCAGCCAAATTTCTCAAATCATACTCTACCATCTAGAAAAACAAAACAAAACAAAAGCAAAAACGGAAGGGCATCTTTGAAAATGTGGTTGTAGATATACTGTGTTTGAAAGAAATGTGTGGTGGTCATAGCTAGAATGCCTTTGAACATAACTCTATTCGATCGGAGCTGCCCAGGCAGTAAAACAACAACTATAGCCGTTAATTAGACTGAGATCTATTATAAGCCTATGGATTCATTAAGCTGGGGCTCGCCCTGGTTTCCATACTTTACAAATGACTAAAAATTACAGTGCTCTCTCTAACTCTGAACAGAACGCAGGTCTGTCGCAGGTTTATTTCGCTCAAGAACACAACACCTAGTCCGGGATTCGAAACTACGATCTTGTCTCACAAACACTTGACCACTTAATGCTGTAATCACCCATTTGAGAAAACGTTTGTTGCTATGTACCTATGTTATGTGGAAGTGTTTTTATGACAGTTCATTTTATAAACTTATTGCGTTTTGCTTGGGTCAACAGATAACATAATTAGGGTTGGGCCGTGGTGGTGGTCAGTTTTCTGGAACCGTTGATTCCAGATCCATTCCTGGCTCGGAAAAATCCGAGCCAGGGGTAGTCAGTCACCTTGGTCAACAAACACTAAATTAAACAAATATTTAATTTACTTCAATAATTTAAATGAAATACAGGCATCTGTATACACGGTACAAGTTTATTTTATGAATACTGTATTGAGCAACGCACCGGCAAAACTAGTCTGGTGACCGCAGTAATCTGCAGCTCCTGTTTTGAAAAGTAGTTTTGGATTATTAAGAAGTTTGGGATCATCAGTGTCCAGAAAATTGGTGTTGTAACTGTAAGTACTTAATACCCTCCCAAACACACACACACACGTAAAATGAAATGCACACATAGGCGTAGATGTAGGGTAAGATGCTTGCTTCCCAACCATGCAGTTTTGGGTTCTGTCCCACTGCGTGGCACCTTGGGCAAGAATATTCTGCTATAACCTTGGGTCGACCAATGCCTTGTGTGAGTGGATTTGGTAAACGGAAACTCAAAGAAGCCTGTCGTATATATATATATATATATATATATATATATATATATATGTGTGTGTGTGTGTATCTATCTCCCACCACCGCTTGACAGCCTGTGTTGGTGTGTTTACATCACCGTACCATAGCGGTTCGGTTACAGAGACCGATAGAATAAGTATCAGGCTTAAAAAGAAAAGAATAAGTTCGACTAAAATCCTTCATGGCGGTGTCCCAGCATGGCTGCAGTCTAATGACCGAAACATGTAAAAGATAAGACACAGGGCGGCGAGCTGGCAGAATCGTTAGCGCGCCAGGTGAAATGCTTAGCGGTATTTCGTCCGCCGTTAAGTTCTGAGTTCAAATTCCGCCGAGATCGACTTTGACTTTCATCCTTTCGGAGTCGATTAAATAAGTACCAGTTACGCACTGGGGTCGATGTAATCGACTGAATCCCTTTGTCCCCTCTATGTTTAGCCCCCTTGTGGGCAATAAAAGAAATAAAGATAAAAAAAATACGCACACACACACACACACGCGAGAGAGTAAAAGTAAAATTATGAAAAAAATTAAGTTAGTATTTTGAGAAACGAAAGTTCAGCCGTGTGCCCCACTTTAATTTTGCATAATATAAACCATTGATAAGATATTTGAGTTGCTTAGCTCCTTTGATTTCTGAGATAATCAAACTAGAGATTTAGCAATTGGAGCAAAACATTCACTGAAAGAAAACTGACTGAGTGACACGGTGATATCTTATTTTACTGTTCGTTGCGTATATGAGGGGCTATAAAAAATTCCCGGACGAGTTATGTTTAATAAAAAAAATAATAACTTATTTTACCTAATATTTCACGTCATCTTCGAAATAGTCACCTTGCGCAGCAATGCACCAGTTGCAGCGTTACTACCATTTTTTGGGAATCGGCCTGGAAGTCGTTTTCCGTTAGCGAGTCGAGGAGGACCTTCTGCAATTCACTGTTGATCTCGACAACGGTGTTAAAACAGCAACGATTGAGCTACATTTTCATCGTGGGGGAAGAGATGGAAGTCCACAGGTGCTAAATCTGGTGAATAGGGCAACTGGTCTTTTGCGAGAAACTTACAAGTGAGGAGAGCTCAGTGGACAGGGTGCATCGTCGTCGTGAAGAATCCAGTTCTTCGCGCTCCACAGATCCAGTCGCTTTCGCCGAATGTTCTCTTTCAAACGCCTCAAGACGTCGCAGTAGAACTCTTGATCGACGGTACGGTTGGATCCAGGGGTCGAATTCTCGATGCACAATACTGCGGATGTCGAATGAAAATAGAAAAATTAAAAAACGATGTGCATGTTCTTAATTGAGCTGCGGCTCTGTCGTGCCTTCTTGGGTCGTAGAGATGAAGGGCTCTTCCATTGTGACGACTGCTGCTTCGTTGCCCGTAAGCTTGCCGAAGAATGCTCAATGTCTCTGAAGCAGACTTCCCAAGTTTAGCGCAAACTTTCACGTTGGCTCTTTGTTCCAACTTTCTGCCCATGACAAAAATCGCAGACTACAGCATATAGGTGATCCACAAAAAACACAAAGTAAGCACAGCGTCGTCACTCGGCACGCTACCTCATGAAGGTCACTGCTAGCTCTCTGCGCACGCAACTGTGTGCTGCCATCTGCTGGCGCGCTACAGAACTAGTCCGGGAACTTTTTGATACCACCTCGTATTGAATGTGTTTTTATCTTTATCTTTTATTTTTTTTTACTCGTTTCAGTCATTAGACTGCGGCCATGCTGGGGCACCGCCTTGAATTTTTAGTCGAATGAATGAATGAATCGACTCACCCCAGTACTTCTTTTTTAAGCCTGGTACTTAGTCTATCGTTCACTTTTGTCGAACTGCTAAGTTACGGGGACTCAAACACACCAACACCGGTTGTCAAGTGGTGTTGGGGGTGACAAACAGACAAATACACACCCTCATAGCTATATGAACATATAACACTATATATATATATATATATATATATATATATATATACACACATACACATAGCTACACACATATATATATGACAGGCTTCTTTCAATTTCCGTCTACCAAATCCACTCACAAGGCTTCGGTCGGCACGCGGCTATAGAAGAAACTTGCCCAAGGTGCCACGCAGTGGGACTAAGCACAGAACTATGTGGCTGGGAAGCAAGCTTCTTATTACGCAACCACCTGCGCCTTTCTTGAAAGACTTTAAATATCTTTTGAAAACTATGATTAAAGAAGAATTGTCTTATGTTTTTTATTTATCAAATATTATATTGAAAATTATTTTCGTGGCATGGACCTTCCCATGCTCTTTTGCGTTGTAGCCAATCGATTTTCTTACCTCTTCGTAGTTACACACCTCTCGCTTGGGTATAAAAGCGCAGTAAGGGCAGTGCTTATCAAGAAACCAACAGGTAGGTTGTTGTCCAATCTTTCATTGAGGTAAACGCCATTCGTCCTGCTCGTCTTACATTATGCGTCTGGTAACAAACGTTTATTTCATTATTTTAGCTTTGCTCCGTGTGTATAAGTCTTTTCAATTAACACACACACATACCGTATTTACTCGTGTCTAAGTGTATAATTTAGTGGTAAATCTTGGCACAGATGTTTATAATTTCATTGTTTTAGCTTTGTTCCTTGTGTATAAATCGCACGTCAGTTTTTTTTTATTCAATTAAAATCAAGTATAAAAATGGTGCTTCTTATACAAGAATAAATACGGTACATGTGTGTATGTAATCCAAATAAGACAGAGTTTAGCACATCTTTAGTGGTCGGTTACAATTGTTGAACGCAAAACGTTCCATATGAAAAGTTACATATAAGCGGATTTAAATACTAGAGTGGTACTTCATCAAACCAGCATCAAAGGTGTGCTCTTAAAACATTCTTCGTCTGTCAAGCGTTGTGTATAATTGTGCGTGGTATAAGAAAACCGCCTCGAGGATGGTGTTTCTCGTAAAAATTTGCCTATCAAGGCACTGCACACTTTATGTAGAGTTTTTCTTTTAATACAAACATCCGTATCGCCTATTATAACAGGGATTGTTTCTTAGGTAAGATTTTAGCGTTTTTGTATTATAAAAAAAAAAACGGAACTTTTGTGTAGTTGTGTAGCTCCTCGTCAGATCTGATCGAGTACGCCTCTGATCAAAGACATTTCAACCGTGAGGCCATTCCATTTTTTATTGTTAGATACTGTGAGTCTAGAATTACATTGATTATCAAATGTATCGGTCGTTCTTTACCTAAGATGGTAGGATCTGCTTTGAGGGAGATTCTTGGCTGCTATTTCTAGTAGATTGAGCAACTGCGTAGAAGGTCCCCTACCTGACTGGGTGCCGCTGTGGTCGCTGCTGTTGATGATATGGTCACGACAGGAAGTGAAGTAGAAAAGAATCCTAACTCTTCCTTTTTTTCTTTCTTTTTGATGTTTATAATATATACAATTAATTTATCTTTTACTCGTTTCCGTCATCAGTCTGCGGCCATGCTGGGACACCCCCTTAAAGAATTTTAGTCGAACGAATCGACAATACTTTTAAGGCCTAGTGCTTGTTCTATCGTTTTCTTTTTACCAAACCGCTAAATCATGGGGACGTAAATACACCAGCAACGGTTGCCAAGCGGTGGTGGTGGGCACACGCACGCACGCACACACACACACACACACACACACACACACACGACGGGCTTCTTTCAGCTTCCGTCTACCAAATCCACTCACAAGGTGGCTTTGGTCGGCCGCAGGTTTATAGTTGAAGACATTTGCCCAAGTGCCACGCAGTGGGACTGAACACCGAACCATGTGGTTGGGAAGCAAGTTTCTTACCACACAGCCACTTGTAAAAAACTATGCAGGAGTAAAAGACTACTTTTACTTGTTTCTCTCATTGGACCTCGCCCATGCTACAGCACTGTCTTCATGATTGTTTTGTCGATCAAATCGACCTTACTACTTTTCATTGTAAACTTGCTACTTATTCTGTCGATTTTTTTTAGGACGCAAAAATTCATCGCCAGTTGCCATAATCAGTGAGAGAGTATTACACAAAACGACACCCGAACTCATACATACATATATACGACAGGTTTCCACACAGTTTCCGGCCCCCAAATTCGCTCGCAAAGCATTGGCCAACCCGTGGCTAAAGCAGAAGACACTTAAGGTGCTACGCAATGAACCGGAACTTTAAACCACGTATCAGTGAGCTTCTTAATGCTATTAATGCGCCTGTCTGTCTATACATACACACATTAACATATATGTATTCATACATACACATGCATACATACATCTTTGTTGGAAACTGGCTCCCTCCTCAGTGGAAGATTTATAATAATTAAAAAATAGAAGCGACATACATACACAGAGCATCTGTATTATGTCCGGGTTTTGTTTATGTTGTCTCTACATCCGGTAACTGAGTAGTTTGCGCAAATAGATATCGATAAGATATATAGCAGACTGGATAATCGTTATGATCGATTAAAAAAAAATGACAATAAAATTTGGAAGTGGTGCCCCAGTATGGCCGCAGTGGACGTGCGAACATCAAAATGAATACTTGATACTCGTAGTAGAATATCTGAATTATCAAAATCTAACACATAATCCTTTGTATTATAGGCACAGAGCCTGAAATTTGGATGGGGAGTGGGAGTAGGCGCTAGTCGATTACATGGGCCCCAGTGCACAGCTAAACTGATACTTATTTGGTCGACCTTTTCAACGTAAGAGGATAAAAGGCAAAGTCACCCTCGGCTATATTTGAGCTCAGAACGCAAAGACGAGCGTTGTAACATATACAATATAATCCTTTCTACGAAAGGCACAAGGCTTGACATTTGGTGGGAGGAGACTGGTCGATTACATCGACCCCAGTATTTTATTGGTACTTAATTTATTGATCCCAAAAGAATGAAAGGCGAAATCGACCTCGGTGGAATTTGAACTCAGAATGTAGCGGCGGGCGAAATGCCGCTAAGCATTTTGTCCAGTGCAGTAACGATTCTTCAACACAATATAATGAGTGAACAAAACAGAACAGAACAAAACCAAACCAAAAAAGCCACAAAAATTAAAGTGAACTGACATTATCCATGCAGTTAGGAATTAAAAATTCCCTCTAGTGGAAGAATGG